>NW_025534492.1:0-191344 GCF_020615455.1 Coregonus clupeaformis | reverse complement strand
CACATCCCATGACCCTCCTTTAGGTGTACCTCACCTGTACCGTCATCCTGTGTGAGCTGGGAAACCCCAACTCTAGGTGTGCCCAGGGCTGCCTGAACAAAGGCTTGCAGAGGCGCAGGCGAGAGCTCCCCAACGGAGAGACAGACAGGCACTACATAACCCAGGGTCCTTTCCTTGTGGTCAGAGAGGCCCAGCCCGGTGCAGACCAGAAGACCGGTGCAGTCGAGGAGACGGGTGCAGGCGAAAAGACCCGTGCAGGTAATTACCCCGCTCTTATGGAATGACAACATCTAGGCCTACAGAATTGGTACCTGGAGGAAAACGGGGACGGGTCATGCTTTTTCAATTTCAGTCACAGAGGGTTTAGTATTTTTGACATCTAGTCCAGGGGAGGGTCATGTAATTTATGAAATGTAAATATTTCTCAGTGTTTTAGAATTAGTTGCTTATTAGGCTCTATATCGATGTGTTCCCGACGCCGCCCCTCATCTCTGACTCTCCGCTGGGCGCGCAATATCAAGTGAGCCTATAGGCTATTTAGCGTGGTCTCAATCATATGATCCATAGCCTATAGGCTATTTAGCGTGGTCTCAATCATATGATCCATAGCCTATAGGCTATTTAGCGTGGTCTCAATCATATGATCCATAGCCTGTAGGCTATTTAGCGTGGTCTCAATCATATGATCCATAGCCTGTAGGCTACGAAGTGCATGCTCAGAGAAGCACAGAACAAAGTTATATTTCTCAGATAGCTGCTGGGATGGTGTAAATAAAACTAGGCTGAATTACACTCTGCAATGGATATTCCAACCCTGAGCCCTGGATCTGCTCTGCTCTTGCCGATCAAATAACGTTTTTGTGTGCTGCCTGACCAATGGCTGTGCATTAGGCATAGACCAAAAAATGTACTATTTTGCGCTCAGATTAGCCTATAGCCTATGTTCTGTTCAGCTTGAGAATGAGAGCGCGAAGGTGAGAAGGACGACCAGAGGTCAACTCTGATAGCTTGCTACCACTATAATTGATTTTTATTAAAAACAATATGCTTCTTGCCCATTATGTATTTATCAGAGTTATTGACCTCACAATAAGCCAGATTCGAGTAACTTGCATTGTTGTGCTAGAAACTAGAAGCAGCAGCCGCGCACAATCAATCGGAAATGAACAGCTCATCGTGCTGAAATTAGGCAAATCCCACTAGGCATAATTCATTTCAACTGTCTTCATTTTAATTAGACTTTACTAACAACAAGAGGGCTTTGTGTTGGAGCCTATTTCTTCCTATTGAAGAAATAAGAGGTAGGCCTACCTGTTTGACAGATGAAATTAGGCCATAGGCTGCTATATCCATAGATGTGTCTGTCAATTCCTCAACCCACCATGCACTCTTTAAATCAACCTTTTTAAAATAGCCTACCTCTGTGTCAGGGAAGGGCTGTTAAGTTAAAACCAGGACTCGAATTGAGGGGGTATGGGAGGGGATTCCATAGGCCTACCTTTATTAAAGAATATAGCAAAAATTCATAGGCCTACCCTTTGTTAGCTTAAGATTTTGAAGAAAATAAAACGGATCCGATTATATAAAAGTGATCTATAACAGCGCTTTGGTCCGTGATGCTATACTCTAGAAACAAGCTGTAAAATACCCGGGAAAGACGCGACTCCGGTGCATATGGGGATATCATTGTTTAGTTTCTTTGACATTCAGAGGCGGAGCTACAACCGAGGAGACCAAAAATGGACTTTGCTTGGAAAGTAATCTAATTCTGTCACTATCAATTGATTCAGCTATTCACTTTCTGTACAACAGAAGATGTTTAAACTCAGACAGCTTTTAGGGAAACACTTGTGACCTTCTCTCGTTGGATTAAGCCACGGAAGAAGAGTAGTTAGCAGTTAAAGCTTACATCTTTCTGCGTCGTTAGGCCTACTCTGTCAAGGACAATGCTCAGATTCCTAATGACGTCTCAGATGTAATTATTTGCAAACAGGAACAGTTTCGTTGCAAACAAGACACACTGATTTGGCATTGGAGAGATATGATAAGATTAACAAATACGCATATCTATCTGTCTATTCTTAGCTGTAATTTGGGTCATTTGTGTGGTATTAAAAAATATTCTACTAATATGTAAAATGATGTAGAATTGCATGACATTTTTATAAAAGGCTATTTATTCTCGGACCTGCACATACGATGATAGATTCATGGATTGCTTTTACTGTAAAGGAGATGTTTCCACCCCTACTCTTGTCCACGGTGGTCTGTGAACCCACAACCTTCTGGCCCGCAGACCTGTGCGCCATCAACATTCCTGCGTTGCCAAATAATGCATACAGGACAAAGAACAGTTTCTACATTTGCATATCTAAGGCTCTGCTCTGTCCAGGAAGTGAGAGTAAACGTTAGATATGTTCTCTGCTTTTCCACTTTGTTTTAATTATTATTTTGGGTATAAGGGAGGGTCACTTAATTTTTATTTATTTAATGTAGCGTTCAGGGAGGGTTTGGTAAAATACTGTATATTTTGCTGAAGGGAGGGCCATCCATTTTCATTTCTGAGTGGTCCGATTTCCTCCATGTAACCGTTATTATAAATAACGTTCACTCCTTTAGTAAAGGGTTAATTCACATCAGGATTAGACCAGAGAAACACCAGTATGTCCCAGACAATTATGTTGAAGCATTTAGGATTAGGTTATATGGTCAACCAGACCTAAAACATAACCCTAAACATGCTGACTGGATGGACTGTGTCCCAATACTTTTTCATGACTGCCTTTCCTTGCCTGCCTTTTCCTAAACGAACAGATCCAAACTCCATTCCTCTGATGTCATTATGTTGTTTTTGCTGTTGATTTTAGCTCCTGTTGTAGACGCGGAAGCTACGTATTTTCTCAGATCGGACATGGGAACCATAGTCTTCGCGGGGTTGTTCATCATGACCTTGATGCTGCTGGGTGTGGTCGTGGTCTATTTGTTGAAGAAGAGGGGGGCTGAAGAACGCAAGGCTCTCATTGCATTTGATTAGAGAAGTGGAACTGGATTTGTGCCTGACCAGGATCATGTGACTGACCATACTTCTGGTTTACCCAAAGTAAAGCACATCTTTCTTTTTTTTCAATCAAATTTGTATTTACTTTTAACAACAAATTAACACTAGTTTACATACTGAATACGGTAACATTAACTACACACATGAACACTAGTTTACATACTGAATACGGTAAGATTAACTACACACATGAACACTAGTTTACATACTGAATACGGTAACATTAACTACACACATGAACACTAGTTTACATACTTAATACGGTAACATTAACTACACACATTAACACTAGTTTACATACTGAATACGGTAACATTAACTACACACATTAACACTAGTTTACATACTGAATACGGTAACATTAACACTAGTTTACATACTGAATACGGTAACATTAATACTAGTTTACATACTGAATACGGTAACATTAATACTAGTTTACATACTGAATACGGTAACATTAACACTAGTTTACATACTGAATACGGTAACATTAACACTAGTTTACATACTGAATACGGTAACATTAACTACACAAATGTAGTTAGTTCATTCTCATTCCCTTTTCTGTGAGATTCACTTTTATAACATTCTTCTTTTTTTATTTTTCAAAACAATTTCAACATGCTAGACATCTAGTTTTTTTTAGAGGTTGGATCAACTCCTGAATCAAGAAAATGGAAAAAAAATAATGATAATGACAATCCTGTTATGCAAATAAGTCTGTATTGATTAAATACATTTTAGGCAAAAGTCCTCTCTTACTGTTCTCTTCCTCAACACTCACCACTCATTCAAACATGATTAACTCCTTTAAAGGGGCAATTATTTTGTTACTAATAAATTAATGATATGTACCCATTGATTCTTGAAGAATATTTATAAATGCCTCATGAGCTTAGTTCAACTGTCGTACCCCATCAGAACCCAAAATATAAGCTTGTTTTACTTCAATATTTGTAAACAAAGTAAATGTAAACAAACGATATAGCCTCAAAACATGTTTCTTAGCTATGGATCCTTGCAGCTATTGTGCCGTATATGAATTTGAGGGTGGTTACATTTCTCCAGCCCCGTCCCTCAGCTTTTTACCGAAACAGGGGCAGGGTGCCTGGTCTTCTCCATTTAGCATGTTTAACTATGCAGAACCACTTCTTCTGTCAAAGCTTTGCCTGGTCTTCTCCATTTAGCATGTTTAACTATGCAGAACCACCTCTTCTGTCAAAGCTTTGCCTGGTCTTCTCCATTTAGCATGTTTAACTATGCAGAACCACCTCTTCTGTCGAAGCTTTGCCTGGTCTTCTCCATTTAGCATGTTTAACTATGCAGAACCACCTCTTCTGTCAAAGCTTTGCCTGGTCTTCTCCATTTAGCATGTTTAAATATGCAGAACCACCTCTTCTGTCAAAGCTTTGCCAGGTCTTCTCCATTTAGCATGTTTAAATATGCAGAACCACCTCTTCTGTCAAAGCTTTGCCTGGTCTTCTCCATTTAGCATGTTTAAATATGCAGAACCACCTCTTCTGTCGAAGCTTTGCCTGGTCTTCTCCATTTAGCATATTTAACTATGCAGAACCACCTTTTCTGTCGAAGCTTTGCCTGGTCTTCCCTATTTAGCATGTTTAACTATGCAGAACCACCTCTTCTGTCGAAGCTTTGCCTGGTCTTCTCCATTTAGCATGTTTAACTATGCAGAACCACCTCTTCTACCTGTTCTAGATAGATGCACATATGTCAATATCATATACTGAATATGTCATCAGACATCCAACACCTATTAAGCTCTTGTTTACAATTGACAGATAGGAAAATTAGGGAATGACTTGTATATAATCATCATTATTGTAATGGCAGGTTTAATAACCCTCAGTTACCAGGCTGTTAGTGTAATTATAGAGAAGTGATCTACCCTTTATGAGCGTTTGGCCCACACTGATGTCACGCCCTGGCTCTAGGGACTCTTTATCCGACGATCGTGACAACTGAATGAGTTCCATTTCGAGAGCTTGGTTCAATCTGCATTATTGTCAAAATGGAGTTATTGACATAGCCTTGTTCTGTTCAATGTCCTCCACCTATATATTACTTGAAATACCCCCAATTCATGTTCAGTTCAAAATAATACAATTTAAAAAAAACTGCTGACACCATTCAAACCAATGAGGAAAATGTAAAGCCAATAATCTCCATCTTTTTTGCAGATAGAACCTTAGAGTCCAAAGCTCTCAAATTGTTTGTTTATGTCATGACCTCTACTACCTGCCGCTCTCACCATTGGTTTGTTTCTGAGTCTGCTACAGTGGTGTGAAGTGCTTAAGTAAAAATACTTTAAAGTACAACTTAAGTCGTTTTTTGGGGGTATCTGCACTTTACTTAACTATTTATATTTTTGTCTACGTTTACTTTAACCCCACTACATTCTTAAAGAAAACAATGTACTTTCTACTCCATACATTTTCCATGACACCCAAAAGACTTGTTACATTTTGAATGCTTATCAGGACAGGAAAATTGTCAAATTCACAAACTTATCAAGAGAACATCCCTGGTCATCCCTACTGCCTCTGATCTGGCGGACTCACTAAACACAATTACTTTGTTTGTAAATTATGTCTGAATGTTGGAGGGTGATTCTGGCTATCAGTAAATTTAAAAAATAAGACAATTGTGCCATCTGGTTTGCTTAATATAAGGAATTTGAAATGATTTATACTTTTACTTTTGATACTTACGTATATTTTAGCAATTACATTTACTTTTGATACTTAAGTATATTTAAAACCAAATACTTTTAGACTTTTACTCAAGTTGTATTTTGCTGGGGACTTTCACAATTTCTATTAAGGTATCTATACTTTGACTCAAGTATGACTTTTGGGTACTTTTTCCACCACTGGTCTGCTAATACTGTAAATACTATCATTCAAATGACTATGTTAAAAGTGCCACTGGAATAAACACTAATTCACCAAAACTTTTACAAAAATAGAAACATGGATACATAGTTAGGCTACACCTGCAGTAATGTGAGCACTTGAGTGGGGAGTTTTGAGGGTAGAATAGCTCTGAAGAGGAGATTCACCCTTCACTCAAGAGGATGGACCATCGTAGGAGGACAACATGCAGGCAAATAAGAAAAGGACAGCATATCGGACTTTAAATGCTTCTACTTTAGTGTTGAAAGTAACAGTGCCTTCAGAAAGTATTCATACCCCTTTGCCTTATTCCACATCTTGTTGTGTTACAGCCTGAATTCAAAATGGATTCCATAGATTTCTCTCTCACCCATCTACATGCAATACCCCATAATGAAAAAGTGAAAACATGTTTTTAGAGAGTTGAGCAAATTTGCATAAAATGAAATACAGATATCTCATTTACATAAGGATTCACACCCCTGAGTCAATACATGTTAGAATTACCTTTGGCTGCAATTACAGTTGTGAGTCTTTCTGGGTAAGTCTCTTAAAAGAGCTTTGCACACCTGGATTGTACAATATTTGCACATTATTCTTTTTAAAAATTCTTCAAGCTCTGTCAAGTTGGATATTGATCATTGCTAGACAGCCATTTTTCAAGTTTTGCCATAGATTTTCAAGCCACTTTAAGTCAAAACTGTCCCTAGGCCACTCAGGAACACTGAAGATCGTCTTGGTAAGCAACTCCAGTGTATATTTGGCCTTGTGTTTTAGGTTATTTTCCTGCTGAAAGGTGAATTTGTCTCCCAGTGTCTGTTGGAAAGCAGACTGAAACAGGTTTTCCTCTAGGATTTTGCCTGTGCTTAGCTCTATTCTGTTTATTTTTATCCTAAAAATCTCCCTAGTCCTTGACAATGGCAAGCATACCCATAACATGATGCAACCACCACCAAGCTTGAAAATATGAAGAGTGGTACTCAGTAATGTGTGTTGGATTTGACCCAAACATAACACTTTGTATTCAGGACATAAAGTTAATTTATTGGCCACATTTGTTGCTGTTTTACTTTAGTGCCTTATTGCAAACAGGATGCATGGTTTTTGAATATTTTTATTATATACAGGCTTCCTTCTTTTCACTCTGTCATTTAGGTTAGTATTGCGGAGTAACTACAATGTTGTTGATCCATCCTCAGTTTTTTCCTATCACAGCCATTAAACTCTGTAACTGTTTTAAAGTCACCATTGGTGAAATCCCTGAGTGGTTTCCTTCTTCTCCGGCAACTGAGTTAGGAAGGGCAGCTGTATCTTTGTAGTGACTGGGTGTATTGATACACCATCCAAAGTGTAATTAATAACTTAATCATGCTCAAAGGGATATTCAATGTCTGCTTTTTCTATTACCAATAGGAGCCCTTCTTAGCGAGGCATTGGAAAACCTCCCTGGTCTTTGTGGTTGAATCTGTCTTTGAAATTCACTGCTCTACTAAGGGACTTTACAGATAATTGTATGTGTGGGGTCATTCAAAAATAATGTTAAACACTATTATTGCACACGGAGTGCAACTTATGTGACTTGTTAAGCCAAGTTTTACTCATGAACTTCTTTAGGCTTGCCATAAGAAAGGTGTTGAATACTTATTGCCGTAAGACATTTCAGCTTATCATTTTTATTTAATTGGTAAAAATGTCTAAAGACAATCCACTTTGACATTATGGGATATTGTGTGTAGGCCAGTGACATAACATCTCAATTTAATCCATTTTAAATTCAGGCTGTAACACAACAAAATGTGGAAAAAGTCGAGGGGTGTGAATACTTTCTGAAGTAATTAACAGCTATTGTTTCAGTTCAATCCAGGGTTCAACTAAAAATAGACAATACATACCTAGGGTTTCAAACTTTCGTTGATTTCAAATGGAATTCTCTAGTTAATAATTAATATGTTGGATTCACGTCCCCATCTGAACCAAAAATCTAAGTTAAAGAATATAACTTATTGAAGTCAAACTTGATTTAAAGTGCATTTAAAGTCTGATTTGATTTAGTCCTATTCTTTAACTTAGATTTTTGGTTCAGATATTAATAATTATTTGTCGACCCACATTTTTATGACATTGTATTCCCATTTGAACTCCCATTGAAACTGCTTTTAAAAAATGGTTGAAAGCGCAGTGATAACACATTCAGATGACAACTGCTTTTAGATGGTTAAAAGCACATTGATAACACATAGGGAATTCAACAGACTTCTGGCTGTATTTTTGAGTGGGTGAATAAAAGGTTGAAATCTCATTGATCAATGTCTAAACCAAATATTACCCAAAATGTCCTTGTTGAAATTACATATCGTGCCCAGTGCGTTGTTTGTCCTAATGTTGTTCCCCAGGGACAGTTCTGCCTTCCAGTAGACTAGGTGAAGCTCGTGAATAAGGAAGTGTTTTATAGCACACAGTCATTCAAGGTATTAATCTGCAGACAATAGGGACCGATCAGATTTACTGGAGGGAAGGATTAGAGACTTGAACACCAGGAACGCTGTCAATTATATTGCTTTTAAGCTTTGTTATGCAATTGAGACTGGTCTACTGCATAGGGAGATGTGAGTTGGTATGGTTTCTGTGTTTCTAAGGTAAACGTGAAATATCCTGTTCATTTGTGTATCTTGTTCTCCCAAGGGGAGACGGTAAAGGGAGTGGAGAACAGACCTGGGTCAAATACAGCAGGTCTGGAGGTGTGCTTCATTTAGCTTGACCAGCATGCAGGTGTGGGCAGTTTGGCACTATTGGGACTATTCCATTGGTTCCATTGTACCAAGTCATTCTACGTTAGGTTTGATTTGCTGCCATTCGCTGCACATGTGTCAGCATCCTTGCATTTCAATGAATAAGCAGAAATCATCTAGATTCCTAATTTCCCCCTATTGAATTATTGATCAATGAAGCACTGAACAATTAGTTGATATTAATTAGAAACGTATTGTCTCCGTACTGGTTGAAGTGTATGTTCAGTTATCTTAATAATCATTTGTGCTAACTGTGTATTTTTCCTATGCAATTTCTAATTGTAAAGCAGCGTTTTTGCATGCTGTTGTTTTTTTTGGTCTGGAAAACTAGGAAACTGTGTTGCTAGAAGGGATGTTAGCAAAGTATTGGTATCTGTCGTGATTTCATCTACCATAGTACAGGAGCTGCAAGGCAGAGATTGAATGGGAAAGAAGACTACATTAACTGTGCTATGTAAATCCCAGAAGGAAATACGGTTCAGGAATTAATCAACTGTTAAATAATAACACATAATAATGTACTGTCTGTAT
Organism: Coregonus clupeaformis; assembly: GCF_020615455.1. Classification (NCBI taxonomy): domain Eukaryota; kingdom Metazoa; phylum Chordata; class Actinopteri; order Salmoniformes; family Salmonidae; genus Coregonus; species Coregonus clupeaformis. The sequence continues at coordinate 182,051 of NW_025534492.1, read as the reverse complement.
TGTGATGGCTATAGGAGAGAGAGAGAGACAGAGAGAGAGAGAGAGTGCAATCAAAGCAGCAAGATTTGTTACCTGTTGCCACAAGAAAAGGGAAACCAGTGAAGAACAAACACCATTGTAAATACAACCCATATTTATGTTGATTTATTTTCCCTTTTGTACTTTAACTATTTGCACATCATTACAACACTGTATATATACATAATATGACATTTGAAATGTATTTTATTTTGGAACTTTTGTGAGTGTAATATTTACTGTTAATTTTTTATTGTTTATTTCACTTTTGTTTATTATCTAATTCACTTGCTTTGGCAATGTAAACATATGTTTCCCATGCCAACAAAGCCCCTTAAATTGAATTGAATTGAGAGTACTACTACTACTACTATTATTATTGATGCCTTATTGCTTTTGGTCCCACCATTTTTTGTTATATGTATACTTTGACAATGTAAGTAATTTAACTTGCCATGTCAATAAAGTATATTGAATTGAATTGAGAGAGTGAGAGAGACAGGGAGAGAGAAGGACATTATCTGTTCTACCTGATAATGAATTGCACCCACCTGGTGTCCCAGGTCTAAATCAGTCCCTGATTAGAGGGGAACAACGAAAACATGCAGTGGAACTGATTTGGAGGTCCAGAGTTGGAGTTTGAAAGGTTCTAGAATATAGCCTCCACTCCACAGTGTTCTGTCTCCAAACAGTGAGTTAGCACCCAGGTAAAGCCTGATATGAACATCTCTGCATGATACAGCGGCATTAGACAGTCCCCACTATACTACAGTGCCTTCACAAAGTATTCATACCCCTTGACTTATTCCACATGTTGTTGTTGTTACAGCCTGAATTCAAAATGGATTCAATAGATTTTCTCACCCATCTACACACAATACCCCATAATGACAAAGTGAAAACATGTTTTTACGAAATGTTTGAAAATATGTTGAAAATTAAATACAGAAATATTTCATTTACATAAGTATATACACAAATTATTTAAGCTCTGTCAAGTTGTATGTTGATCATAGCCATTTTCAAGTCTTGCCATATAATTGTTTTCGTCATTGTAAAATCTCCCTTCTCTGTGTTTGAAATTCACTGCTCGGGGCCTCCCGAGTGGTGCAGCGGTCTAAGGTGTCACTACAGACCCGGGTTCGATCCCAGCCTGGTGTCACAACCGGCTGTGATCGGGAGTCCCATAGGGCGGCGCACAATTGGCCCAGCGTCGTCCGGGTTAGGGGAGGGTTTGGCCGGGGGGGCTTTACTTGGCTCATCGTGCTCTAGCGACTCCTTGTGGCGGGCTGGGTGCCTGCAGGCTGAATTCGGTCGTCAGTTGAACAGCGTTTCCTCTGACACATTGGTGCGGCTGGCTTCCGGGTTAAGCGGGCGGGTGTTAAGAAGCGCGGTTTGGCGGGTCATGTTTCGGAGGACGCGTGACTAGACCTTCGCCTCCCAAGCCCGTTGGGTGTTGCAGCGATGAGACAAGATCGAAATTGGGGAGAAAAAATAATGTAAAAAATCACAGCTCAACTGAGGGACCTTACAGATAATTATATGTGTGGGGTACAGAGATGAGGTAGTATTCCAAAATCATGATAAACACTATTATTGCACACGGAGTAAGTCCATGCAACTTATTATGTGACTTGTTAAGCACATTTTTACTCATGAACTTCTTTAGGTTTACCATAAGAAAGGGGTTAAAAACTTATGGACTCAAGACATTTCAGCTTTTCATTTTTTATTAATTAGTAAACATTTCTAACTACATATTCCACTTTGACATAATTGGGGAATTGTGTGTAGGCCAGTGACACAAAATAATTGTTCTATCCATTTTCAATTCAGGCTGTAACACAACAAAATGTGGACAAAGTCAAGGGGTGTGAACACTTTCTAAAGGTATATAGACTTCATAGCTACTTTTCTTTACAAAAGACACAAATCTAAACTGACCACGCACCGCTCATCTCTTCCCTGGTCCCCCAGACCTAAATTAGCCTTTGTCCTGGCCTAAAAGCCCTTTCTATGGAGATGTTCCATTAAGAATAAGGACTCAAGGACTAGGCTTAATCAAGGACTATGCTTAATCTGGGTCTGGGAAACCGGCCCCAAAAATATAGGCAGCATGTTATCTCCAGTTCTGAATGGTTGCATGTTCTAAAGTAGAACAGAAACAAGCACCCCTGTCTGTGGTGAATTCATCTCACATGCTGTATTTTACCACAGTATCATTCCATCTCCATACACCGTCCACCTGTCAGTCACACCCTAACCGGTCAGTCACACCCTTACCTGTCAGTCACACCCTTACCTGTCAGTCACACCCTTACCTGTCAGTCACACCCTTATGTATGAATACACACCAAACCAAAACTAAGTGCCTTTGTGCCAAGCTTTTCTGAAAACTCTTCATAATACAGAGATAGTAATACACTGAGGAAGATATTAATTGATAGCAGAATACAGGAAGCCTATCAGGCATTGTTTCAACCAATGACACATTGACGCGGCAGGTAGCTTAGTGGTTAAGAGCGTTGTGCCAGTAACTGAAAGGTCGCTGGTTCTAATCCCCGAGCTGACTAGGTGAAAAATCTGTTGATGTGCTCTTGAGCAAGGCACTTAACCCTAATTGCTCCTGTAAGTCGCTCTGGATAAGAGCGTCTGCTAAATGACTAAAATGTAAAATTGACGTTTTGACATGAAATCTCTCAAAGTCACACAGGGTCTATTTCACACTTTGATGGCATCAGGGATTGTAGATAGTTTCACATACTGTATCTTCAGAAAGTATTCACACCCCTGTACTTTTTCCACATTTTGTTGTGTTACAGCCTAAATTTAAAATTGATTACATTTGAGATTGTGTGTCGCTGTCCAACACCCAATACCCTATAATGTCAAAGTGGAATTATGTTAAAACAATTTTTTTACTAATTAATTATAAATGTAAAGATGAAATGTCTATAAGTAAGTATTCAACCCCTTTGTTATGGCATGCTTAAATACGTTCAGGAGTAAAGATGTGCTCAACAAGTCACATTATACGTTGCATGGACTCACTCTGTGTGCAATAATAGTGTTTAACATGGCATTGTCAGGTGGAATCCAACCTATGTCACCATACAGCCATTAGATACCGGCATACACTCTAGAGATTGAAAGCATTGACGGGAAAGTGTGCGGCACTGTTACTGTTACAGTACTTCTGTACTGCGATTGGAGTGTCCGCCCTGACATTGGAAGGTTGGGAGTTCGATCCCCGGCAGAGTCATATCAAATACTGTAAAAATGGGACCCGGTGCGTCTCTGCTTGGCACTTAGCATTAGGAGTTAGATTGGCCACTCCTTGACCCGTCCCTCCAGGATATTTACATTCTGCATAAAACTGTCTGATCATGTCAACATTTTTTTCCCCCGTTAGCAAATTGGACAAAAATTATTGCAAATTGTCCTGCAAAATGTAAGATTTGCCGCTGCAAATATCACAAAGAATGACGCGAAATTCTGGTGGGACAATGAGTGGAATGTTAAGGGCAAACAGACAGGACTGTCCAGAATATAAATATTTTGTTTCCATGTGACTTGTTGCAGAGCATGTATGGTCGCAAGCAACTGATTGTATAACATTCAACTGATTGTATAACATTTAAGTGAGTGAACAATGCCTGTTCCAGTAAATGCTGTCGAAATACCGTTTCCCGTAAGCGATGTCAATAGATTCAAACGATTGACATCGCTTACACGAACAGGTATTTTGACAGCACACTGGAACAGGTTCTTCCTTGTGCATCCAAGAATAGAAAAGGTTTTGAAGTGTGAATTATTGCAGTCAAAGCTTGTCATGTTGGCTATGAGGCGATTGAATCCGCATAGGCTTTTTTCGTGAGAGAATTGCTCGTATATCTGGAATTTGTAGGCCTACCTGGGTCGAGTTCGTTAGGGCAAAACATTAAAACTACAATATAGGACCACAATGAATGCAAGTGTTTTTTTATATAATTGTACACATTTAGTACACCATAATATTAACAAAGTTACCTTTAGCGATGAAGCTCTCCATCATTTCCTTTAACTTTTGGAGGTCCAGCTCCTGAACAACCTGATCTCAGGGCAATTCAAATGAGTTGGGAGGTTTTTCTGTATCCCCCCCATTTAGTATGATTTGTAACTTTACGTTACCGTGTAGACACGATCCACTCTCTTGAATTGGTCAGCCATTAATTTCTGGAAATGGGTCAAAATTCTCTTAAGGATCAGTGGTACAATTCAATGTCCATGTGGGTTGTGTTACGTAGGTAAAACCTCTCGTTCTCTCAAACAGAGAATTAGTGAACATAAACGTTTTATCACGACAGGGATGATCCAGTCGCAGTACATTTTAATGACCAAAAGGGCGTGACATTTCTACCTTTCAGATTTTGTGGCATAGAGAAAGTCAAGATATCATATGGTGGAGGGGATATAAATAATACTATGAGCAAAAGAGAATGTTTGGGGATTTTCAGCCTCTAGACATTATTCCCAAAAGGTCTTAATGATGAAATGCCCGTTATGTATGTTGTGTTGTAAATGAGAACATGAACTAATGCCACCGCTTCAGACTACTCTTGACGTTTTTTCTTGCACTGTACCCAATGATTTATGAAAACGTGTGGTTTTACATACGTGTTTAATATGCTTTATGTACACTTGATTAGAATACTAATTAAATGTACATTTTTATATTTGGTAACGCCTGTTTATTTTCCCTCGACTCCAACCCCATTCGATGCATTGAACGGATGTGGGTGGAGCAATGTCTACACAGGGGTGCAAATGAAAAACACTCTCAAAAGCTCTGATGAACGCCTTGAAAAAGATACGTAAAGCTTCATAAAGAGCAGTGATACTAGAGAACAGCGATGCTAGCAAGAGTAGTGATACTAGAGAACAGTGATACTAGAGAGCAGTGATACTAGCTAGAGCAGTGATACTAGAGAGCAGTGATACTAGAGAGCAGTGATACTAGAGAGCAGTGATACTAGAGAACAGCGATGCTAGCAAGAGTAGTGATACTAGAGAGCAGTGATACTAGAGAGCAGTGATACTAGCTAGAACAGAGATACTAGAGAACAGTGATACTAGCAAGAGCACTGATACTAGAGAGCAGTGATACTAGAGAACAGTGATACTAGAGAGCAGTGATACTAGAGAACAGCGATGCTAGCAAGAGTAGTGATACTAGAGAGCAGTGATACTAGAGAGCAGTGATACTAGAGAGCAGTGATACTAGAGAACAGTGATACTAGCTAGAGCAGTGATACTAGAGAGCAGTGATACTAGAGAACAGTGATACTAGAGAACAGTGATACTAGCTAGAGCAGTGATACTAGAGAACAGTGATACTAGAGAGCAGTGATACTAGCTAGAACAGAGATACTAGAGAACAGTGATACTAGCAAGAGCACTGATACTAGAGAGCAGTGATACTAGCTAGAGCAGTGATACTAGAGAGCAGTGATACTAGAGAACAGTGATACTAGAGAGCAGTGATACTAGCTAGAACAGAGATACTACTAGAGAAGTGATACTATCTAGAGAAGTGATACTTGAGAGCAGTGATACTAGAGAGCAGTGATACTAGAGAGCAGTGATACTAGAGAGCAGTGATACTAGAGAGCAGTGATACTAGAGAGCAGTGATACTAGAGAGCAGTGATACTAGAGAGCAGTGATACTAGAGAACAGTGATACTAGAGAGCAGTGATACTAGAGAGCAGTGATACTAGAGAACAGTGATACTAGAGAGCAGTGATACTAGAGAGCAGTGATACTAGCTAGAGCAGTGATACTAGAGAACAGTGATACTAGAGAGCAGTGATACTAGAGAGCAGTGATACTAGAGAGCAGTGATACTAGCTAGAGCAGTGATACTAGAGAACAGTGATACTAGAGAGCAGTGATACTAGAGAGCAGTGATACTAGAGAGCAGTGATACTAGAGAGCAGTGATACTAGAGAGCAGTGATACTAGAGAACAGTGATACTAGAGAGCAGTGATACTAGAGAGCAGTGATACTAGAGAGCAGTGATACTAGAGAACAGTGATACTAGAGAGCAGTGATACTAGAGAACAGTGATACTAGAGAGCAGTGATACTAGAGAGCAGTGATACTAGAGAACAGTGATACTAGAGAGCAGTGATACTAGAGAGCAGTGATACTAACTAGAGCAGTGATACTAGAGAGCAGTGATACTAGAGAGAAGTGATACTAGCAAGAGCACTGATACTAGAGAACAGTGATACTAGCAAGAGCACTGATACTAGAGAGCAGTGATACTAGAGAACAGTGATACTAGAGAACAGTGATACTAGCTAGAGAAGTGATACTATCTAGAGAAGTGATACTTGAGAGTAGTGATACTAGAGAGCAGTGATATTAGAGAACAGTGATACTAGCTAGAGCAGTGATACTAGAGAGCAGTGATACTAGAGAGCAGTGATACTAGAGAACAGTGATACTAGAGAGCAGTGATACTAGAGAGCAGTGATACTAGAGAACAGTGATACTAGAGAGCAGTGATACTAGAGAGCAGTGATACTAACTAGAGCAGTGATACTAGAGAGCAGTGATACTAGAGAGCAGTGCTACTAGAGAGCAGTGATACTAGAGAGCAGTGATACTAGAGAGCAGTGATACTAGCTAGAGCAGTGATACTAGAGAGCAGTGATACTAGAGAGTAGTGATACTAGAGAGCAGTGATACTAGCTAGAGAAGTGATACTAGAGAGCAGTGATACTACAGAGCAGTGATACTAGAGAGCAGTGATACTATAGAGCAGTGATACTAGCTAGAGCAGTGATACTAGAGAGCAGTGATACTAGAGAACAGTGATACTAGCTAGAGCAGTGATACTACAGAGCAGTGATAATAGCTAGAGCAGTGATACTAGCTAGAGCAGTGATACTAGAGAGCAGTGATACTAGAAAGCAGTGATACTAGCTAGAGCAGTGATACTAGAGAGCAGTGATACTAGCTAGAGCAGTGATACTAGAGAGCATTGATACTAGCTAGAGCAGTGATACTAGAGAGCAGTGATACTAGAGAGCAGTGATAATAGAGAGCAGTGATACTAGCTAGAGCAGTGATACTAGAGAGCAGTGATACTAGCTAGAGCAGTGATACTAGAGAGCAGTAATACTAGAGAGCAGTGATACTAGAGAGCAGTGATACTAGAGAGCAGTGATACTAGCTAGAGCAGTGATACTAGAGAGCAGTGATACTAGCTAGAGCAGTGATACTAGAGAGCAGTGATACTAGAGAGCAGTAATACTAGAGAGCAGTGATACTAGAGAGCAGTGATACTAGAGAGCAGTGATACTAGAGAGCAGTGATACTAGAGAGCAGTGATACTAGCTAGAGCAGTGATACTAGAGAGCAGTGATACTAGCTAGAGCAGTGATAATAGAGAGCAATGATACTAGCTAGAGCAGTGATACTAGAGAGCAGTGATACTAGAGAGCAGTGATACTAGCTAGAGCAGTGATACTAGAGAGCAGTGATACTAGAGAGCAGTGATACTAGAAAGCAGTGATACTAGAGAGCAGTGATACTAGCTAGAGCAGTGATACTAGAGAGCAGTGATACTAGAGAGCAGTGATACTAGAGAGCAGTGATACTAGCTAGAGCAGTGATACTAGAGAGCAGTGATACTAGAGAGCAGTGATACTAGAAAGCAGTGATACTAGAGAGCAGTGATACTAGCTAGAGCAGTAATACTAGAGAGCAGTGATACTAGAGAGCAGTGATACTAGAGAGCAGTGATACTAGCTAGAGCAGTGATACTAGAGAGCAGTGATACTAGCTAGAGCAGTGATACTAGAGAGCAGTGATACTAGCTAGAGCAGTGATACTAGCTAGAGCAGTGATACTAGAGAGCAGTGATACTAGAGAGCACTGATACTAGCTAGAGCAGTGATACTAGAGAGCAGTGATACTAGCTAGAGCAGTGATACTAGAGAGCAGTGATACTAGCTAGAGCAGTGATACTAGAGAGCAGTGATACTAGAGAGCAGTGATACTAGCTAGAGCAGTGATACTTGAGAGCAGTGATACTAGAGAACAGTGATACTAGAGAGCAGTGAGACTAGAGAGCAGTGATTCTAGCTAGAGCAGTCATACTAGAGAACAGTGATACTAAAGAACAGTGATACTAGAGAGCAGTGATACCAGCTAAAGCAGTGATACTAGCTAGAGCAGTGATACTAGAGAGCAGTGATACTAGCTAGAGCAGTAATACTAGAGAGCAGTGATCCTAGAAAGCAGTGATACTAGAGAGCAGTGATACTAGCTAGAGCAGTAATACTAGAGAGCAGTGATACTAGAGAGCAGTGATACTAGAGAGCAGTGATACTAGCTAGAGCAGTGATACTAGAGAGCAGTGATACTAGCTAGAGCAGTGATACTAGCTAGAGCAGTGATACTAGAGAGCAGTGATACTAGAGAGCAGTGATACTAGAGAGCAGTGATACTAGCTAGAGCAGTGATACTTGAGAGCAGTGATACTAGAGAACAGTGATACTAGAGAGCAGTGAGACTAGAGAGCAGTGATACTAGCTAGAGCAGTGATACTAGAGAACAGTGATACTAAAGAACAGTGATACTAGAGAGCAGTGATACCAGCTAGAGCAGTGATACTAGAGAGCAGTGATACTAGCTAGAGCAGTGATACTAGAGAGCAGTGATACTAGCTAGAGCAGTAATACTAGAGAGCAGTGATCCTAGAGAGCAGTGATACTAGCTAGAGCAGTGATACTAGAGAGCAGTGATACTAGCTAGAGCAGTGATACTAGACAGCAGTGATGCTAGCTAGAGCAGTGATACTAGAGAGCAGTGATACTAGCTAGAGCAGTGATACTAGAGAGCAGTGATACTAGCTAGAGCAGTGATACTAGAGAGCAGTGATACTAGAGAGCAGTGATACTAGCTAGAGCAGTGATACTTGAGAGCAGTGATACTAGAGAACAGTGATACTAGAGAGCAGTGAGACTAGAGAGCAGTTATACTAGCTAGAGCAGTGATACTAGAGAACAGTGATACTAAAGAACAGTGATACTAGAGAGCAGTGATACCAGCTAGAGCAGTGATACTAGAGAGCAGTGATACTAGCTAGAGCAGTGATAATATTGAGCAGTGATACTAGCTAGAGCAGTAATACTAGAGAGCAGTGATACCAGCTAGAGCAGTGATACTAGAGAGCAGTGATACTAGCTAGAGCAGTGATACTAGAGAGCAGTGATACTAGCTAGAGCAGTGATACTAGAGAGCAGTGATACTAGCTAAAGCAGTGAGAATAGAGAGCAGTGATACTAGCTAGAGCAGTGAAACTAGAGAGCAGTGATACTAGAGAGCAGTGATACTAGCTAGAGCAGTGATACTGGAGAGCAGTGATACTAGAGAGCAGTGATACTGGAAAGCAGTGATACTAGAGAGCAGTGATACTAGCTAGAGCAGTGATACTAGAGAGCAGTGATACTAGCTAGAGCAGTGATACTAGAGAGCAGTGATACTAGCTAAAGCAGTGAGAATAGAGAGCAGTGATACTAGCTAGAGCAGTGAAACTAGAGAGCAGTGATACTAGAGAGCAGTGATACTAGCTAGAGCAGTGATACTGGAGAGCAGTGATACTAGAGAGCAGTGATACTGGAAAGCAGTGATACTAGAGAGCAGTGATACTAGCTAGAGCAGTGATACTAGAGAGCAGTGATACTAGAGAGCAGTGATACTAGAGAGCAGTGATACTAGAAAGCAGTGATACTAGAGAGCAGTGATACTAGCTAGAGCAGTAATACTAGAGAGCAGTGATACTAGAGAGCAGTGATACTAGAGAGCAGTGATACTAGCTACAGCAGTGATACTAGAGAGCAGTGATACTAGCTAGAGCAGTGATACTAGCTAGAGCAGTGATACTAGAGAGCAGTGATACTAGCTAGAGCAGTGATACTAGCTAGAGCAGTGATACTAGAGAGCAGTGATACTAGCTAGAGCAGTGATACTAGAGAGCAGTGATACTAGCTAGAGCAGTGATACTAGAGAGCAGTGATACTAGCTAGAGCAGTGATACTAGAGAGCAGTGATACTAGAGAGCAGTGATACTAGAGAGCAGTGATACTAGCTAGAGCAGTGATACTAGCTAGAGCAGTGATACTAGAGAGCAGTGATACTAGAGAGCAGTGATACTAGAGAGCAGTGATACTAGCTAGAGCAGTGATACTAGCTAGAGCAGTGATACTTGAGAGCAGTGATACTAGAGAACAGTGATACTAGAGAGCAGTGAGACTAGAGAGCAGTGATACTAGCTAGAGCAGTGATACTAGAGAACAGTGATACTAAAGAACAGTGATACTAGAGAGCAGTGATACCAGCTAGAGCAGTGATACTAGAGAGCAGTGATACTAGCTAGAGCAGTGATACTAGAGAGCAGTGATACTAGCTAGAGCAGTAATACTAGAGAGCAGTGATACTAGCTAGAGCAGTGATACTAGAGAGCAGTGATACTAGCTAGAGCAGTGATACTAGAGAGCAGTGATACTAGCTAGAGCAGTGATACTAGAGAGCAGTGATACTAGCTAGAGCAGTGATACTAGAGAGCAGTGATACTAGAGAGCAGTGATACTAGAGAGCAGTGATACTAGCTAGAGCAGTGATACTAGAGAGCAGTGATACTAGCTAGAGCAGTGATACTAGCTAGAGAAGTGATACTAGCTAGAGCAGTGATACTAGAGAGCAGTGATACTAGAGAGCAGTGATACTAGAGAGCAGTGATACTAGCTAGAGCAGTGATACTTGAGAACAGTGATACTAGAGAGCAGTGAAACTAGAGAGCAGTGATTCTAGCTAGAGCAGTGATACTAGAGAACAGTGATACTAAAGAACAGTGATACTAGAGAGCAGTGATACCAGCTAGAGCAGTGATACTAGAGAGCAGTGATACTAGCTAGAGCAGTGATACTAGAGAGCAGTGATACTAGCTAGAGCAGTAATACTAGAGAGCAGTGATCCTAGAGAGCAGTGATCCTAGCTAGAGCAGTGATACTAGAGAGCAGTGATACTAGCTAGAGCAGTGATACTAGAGAGCAGTGATACTAGCTAGAGCAGTGATACTAGAGAGCAGTGATACTAGCTAGAGCAGTGATACTAGAGAGCAGTGATACTAGGAGAGCAGTGATACTAGAGAGCAGTGATACTAGAGAGCAGTGATACACAGAGAGCAGTGATACTAGCTAGAGCAGTAATACTAGAGAGCAGTGATACTAGAGAGCAGTGATACTAGAGAGCAGTGATACTAGCTAGAGCAGTGATACTAGCTAGAGCAGTGATACTAGAGAGCAGTGATACTAGCTAGAGCAGTGATACTAGCTAGAGCAGTGATACTAGAGAGCAGTGATACTAGAGAGCAGTGATACTAGAGAGCAGTGATACTAGCTAGAGCAGTGATACTAGAGAGCAGTGAAACTAGCTAGAGCAGTGATACTAGAGAGCAGTGATACTAGCTAGAGCAGTGATACTAGCTAGAGCAGTGATACTAGAGAGCAGTAATACTAGAGAGCAGTGATCCTAGAGAGCAGTGATACTAGCTAGAGCAGTGATACTAGAGAGCAGTGATACTAGCTAGAACAGTGATACTAGAGAGCAGTGATACTAGCTAGAGCAGTGATACTAGAGAGCAGTGATACTAGAGAGCAGTGATACTAGAGAGCAGTGATACTAGCTAGAGCAGTGATACTAGAGAGCAGTGATACTAGCTAGAGCAGTGATACTAGCTAGAGCAGTGATACTAGAGAGCAGTGATACTAGCTAGAGCAGTGATACTAGCTAGAGCAGTGATACTAGAGAGCAGTGATACTAGAGAGCAGTGATACTAGAGAGCAGTGATACTAGCTAGAGCAGTGATACTAGAGAGCAGTGATACTAGCTAGAGCAGTGATACTAGAGAGCAGTGATACTAGCTAGAGCAGTGATACTAGCTAGAGCAGTGATACTAGAGAGCAGTGATACTAGAGAGCAGTGATACTAGAGAGCAGTGATACTAGAGAGCAGTGATACTAGCTAGAGCAGTGATACTTGAGAGCAGTGATCCTAGAGAACAGTGATACTAGAGAGCAGTGAGACTAGAGAGCAGTGATACTAGCTAGAGCAGTGATACTAGAGAGCAGTGATACTAGCTAGAGCAGTAATACTAGAGAGCAGTGATCCTAGAGAGCAGTGATACTAGCTAGAGCAGTGATACTAGAGAGCAGTGATACTAGCTAGAGCAGTGATACTAGAGAGCAGTGATACTAGCTAGAGCAGTGATACTAGAGAGCAGTGATACTAGCTAGAGCAGTGAGAATAGAGAGCAGTGATACTAGCTAGAGCAGTGAAACTAGAGAGCAGTGATACTAGAGAGCAGTGATACTAGCTAGAGCAGTGATACTAGAGAACAGTGATACTAGAGAGCAGTGATACTGGAAAGCAGTGATACAAGAGAGCAGTGATACTAGCTAGAGCAGTGATACTAGAGAGCAGTGATACTAGAGAGCAGTGATACTAGAGAGCAGTGATACTAGAAAGCAGTGATACTAGAGAGCATTGATACTAGAGAGCATTGATACTAGCTAGAGCAGTAATACTAGAGAGCAGTGATACTAGAGAGCAGTGATACTAGAGAGCAGTGATACTAGCTAGAGCAGTGATACTAGAGAGCAGTGATACTAGCTAGAGCAGTGATACTAGCTAGAGCAGTGATACTAGAGATCAGTGATACTAACTAGAGCAGTGATACTAGCTAGAGCAGTGATACTAGAGAGCAGTGATACTAGAGAGCAGTGATACTAGCTAGAGCAGTGATACTAGAGAGCAGTGATACTAGCTAGAGCAGTGAGAATAGAGAGCAGTGATACTAGCTAGAGCAGTGATACTAGAGAGCAGTGATACTGAAAGCAGTGATACTAGAGAGCAGTGATACTAGCTAGAGCAGTAATACTAGAGAGCAGTGATACCAGAGACAGTGATACCAGAGACAGTGATACTAGCTAGAGCAGTGATACTAGAGAGCAGTGATACTAGCTAGAGCAGTGATACTAGCTAGAGCAGCGATACTAGAGAGCAGTGATACTAGCTAGAGCAGTGATACTAGCTAGAGCAGTGATACTAGAGAGCAGTGATACTAGAGAGCAGTGATACTAGAGAGCAGTGATACTAGCTAGAGCAGTGATACTAGAGAGCAGTGATACTAGCTAGAGCAGTGATACTAGAGAGCAGTGATACTAGCTAGAGCAGTGATACTTGAGAGCAGTGATACTAGAGAACAGTGATACTAGAGAGCAGTGAGACTAGAGAGCAGTGATACTAGCTAGAGCAGTGATACTAGAGAACAGTGATACTAAAGAACAGTGATACTAGAGAGCAGTGATACCAGCTAGAGCAGTGATACTAGAGAGCAGTGATACTAGCTAGAGCAGTGATACTAGAGAGCAGTGATACTAGCTAGAGCAGTGATACTAGAGAGCAGTGATACTAGCTAGAGCAGTGATACTAGAGAGCAGTGATACTAGCTAGAGCAGTGAGAATAGAGAGCAGTGATACTAGCTAGAGCAGTGAAACTAGAGAGCAGTGATACTAGAGAGCAGTGATACTAGCTAGAGCAGTGATACTAGAGAGCAGTGATACTAGAGAGCAGTGATACTGGAAAGCAGTGATACTAGAGGAGCAGTGATACTAGCTAGAGCAGTGATACTAGAGGCAGTGATACTAGAGAGCAGTGATACTAGAGAGCAGTGATACTAGAAAGCAGTGATACTAGAGACATATTGATACTAGAGAGCATTGATACCAGCTAGAGCAGTAATACTAGAGAGCAGTGATACTAGAGAGCAGTGATACTAGAGAGCAGTGATACTAGCTAGAGCAGTGATACTAGAGAGCAGTGATACTAGCTAGAGCAGTGATACTAGCTAGAGCAGTGATACTAGAGATCAGTGATACTAACTAGAGCAGTGATACTAGCTAGAGCAGTGATACTAGAGAGCAGTGATACTAGAGAGCAGTGATACTAGCTAGAGCAGTGATACTAGAGAGCAGTGATACTAGCTAGAGCAGTGATACTAGAGAGCAGTGATACTAGAGACAGTGATACTAGCTAGAGCAGTGATACTAGAGAGCAGTGATACTAGCTAGAGCAGTGATATTAGCTAGAGCAGTGATACTAGAGAGCAGTGATACTAGAGAGCAGTGATACTAGCTAGAGCAGTGATACTAGAGAGCAGTGATACTAGAGAGCAGTGATACTAGAAAGCAGTGATAATAGAGAGCAGTGATACTAGCTAGAGCAGTAATACTAGAGAGCAGTGATACTAGAGAGCAGTGATACTAGCTAGAGCAGTGATACTAGAGAGCAGTGATACTAGAGAGCAGTGATACTAGCTAGAGCAGTGATACTAGAGAGCAGTGATACTAGCTAGAGCAGTGATACTAGAGAGCAGTGATACTAGCTAGAGCAGTGAGAATAGAGAGCAGTGATACTAGCTAGAGCAGTGAAACTAGAGAGCAGTGATACTAGAGAGCAGTGATACTAGCTAGAGCAGTGATACTAGAGAGCAGTGATACTAGAGAGCAGTGATACTGGAAAGCAGTGATACTAGAGAGCAGTGATACTAGCTAGAGCAGTGATACTAGAGAGCAGTGATACTAGAGAGCAGTGATACTAGAGACAGTGATACTAGAAAGCAGTGATACCAGAGACATATGATACCAGAGAGCATTGATACTAGCTAGAGCAGTAATACTAGAGAGCAGTGATACTAGAGAGCAGTGATACTAGAGACAGTGATACTAGCTAGAGCAGTGATACTAGAGAGCAGTGATACTAGCTAGAGCAGTGATACTAGCTAGAGCAGTGATACTAGAGATCAGTGATACTAACTAGAGCAGTGATACTAGCTAGAGCAGTGATACTAGAGAGCAGTGATACTAGAGAGCAGTGATACTAGCTAGAGCAGTGATACTAGAGAGCAGTGATACTAGCTAGAGCAGTGATACTAGAGAGCAGTGATACTAGAGAGCAGTGATACTAGCTAGAGCAGTGATACTAGAGAGCAGTGATACTAGCTAGAGCAGTGATATTAGCTAGAGCAGTGATACTAGAGAGCAGTGATACTAGAGAGCAGTGATACTAGCTAGAGCAGTGATACCAGAGTAGTGCTGACAAGAGCATTGATACTGAAAGCAGTGATAATAGAGAGCAGTGATACTAGCTCAGAGCAGTAATACCAGAGAGCAGTGATACCAGAGAGCAGTGATACTAGCTAGAGCAGTGATACTAGAGAGCAGTGATACTAGAGAGCAGTGATACTAGCTAGAGCAGTGATACTAGAGAGCAGTGATACTAGCTAGAGCAGTGATACTAGAGAGCAGTGATACTAGCTAGAGCAGTGAGAATAGAGAGCAGTGATACTAGCTAGAGGACAGTGATACTGAGAGCAGTGATACTAGAGAGCATATGATACTAGAGAGCAGTGATACTAGAAAGCAGTGATACTAGAGAGCAGTGATACTAGCTAGAGCAGTAATACTAGAGAGCAGTGATACTAGAGAGCAGTGATACTAGAGAGCAGTGATACTAGCTAGAGCAGTGATACTAGAGAGCAGTGATACTAGCTAGAGCAGTGATACTAGCTAGAGCAGTGATACTAGCTAGAGCAGTGATACTAGAGAGCAGTGATACTAGAGAGCAGTGATACTAGAGAGAAGTGATACTAGCTAGAGCTGTGATACTAGAGAGCAGTGATACTAGCTAGAGCAGTGATACTAGAGAGCAGTGATACTAGCTAGAGCAGTGATATTAGAGAGCAGTGATACTAGAGAGCAGTGATACTAGAGAGCAGTGATACTAGAGAGCAGTGATACTAGCTAGAGCAGTGATACTTGAGAGCAGTGATACTAAAGAACAGTGATACTAGAGAGCAGTGATACCAGCTAGATCAGTGATACTAGAGAGCAGTGATACTAGCTAGAGCAGTGATACTAGAGAGCAGTGATACTAGCTAGAGCAGTAATACTAGAGAGCAGTGATCCTAGAGAGCAGTGATACTAGCTAGAGCAGTGATACTAGAGAGCAGTGATACTAGCTAGAGCAGTGATACTAGAGAGCAGTGATACTAGCTATAGCAGTGATACTAGAGAGCAGTGATACTAGCTAGAGCAGTGATACTAGAGAGCAGTGATACTAGCTAGAGCAGTGAGAATAGAGAGCAGTGATACTAGCTAGAGCAGTGAAACTAGAGAGCAGTGATACTAGAGAGCAGTGATACTAGCTAGAGCAGTGATACTAGCTAGAGCAGTGATACTAGAGACAGTGATACTGGAAAGCAGTGATACTAGAGAGCAAGTGATACTAGCTAGAGCAGTGATACTAGAGCAGTGATACTGAGCAGTGATACTAGAGAGCAGTGATACTAGAGAGCAGTGATACTAGAGAGCAGTGATACTAGCTAGAGCAGTGATACTAGAGACAGTGATACTAGAGAGCAGTGATACTAGAGAGCAGTGATACTAGCTAGAGCAGTGATACTAGAGAGCAGTGATACTAGCTAGAGCAGTGATACTAGGCAGTGATACTAGAGCAGTGATACTAGAGAGCAGTGATACTAGAGAGCAGTGATACTAGCTAGGCAGTGATACTGAGAGCAGTGATACTAGCTAGAGCAGTGATACTAGAGAGCAGTGATACTAGCAGAGCAGTGATACTAGCTAGAGCAGTGATACCAGAGACAGTGATACTAGCTAGACAGTGATACCAGAGAGCAGTGATACTAGGAGCAGTGATACTAGCAGAGCAGGATACCAGAATTGCATACCAGAGAGCAGTGATACGGAGGATACTAGCAGAGCAGTGATACTAGCTCAGTGATACGAGAGTGATACTAGAGAGCAGTGATACTAGAGAGCAGTGATACTAGAGAGCAGTGATACTAGCTAGAGCAGTGATACTTGAGAGCAGTGATACTAGAGAGCAGTGATACTAGAGAGCAGTGAGACTAGAGAGCAGTGATACTAGCTAGAGCAGTGATACTAGAGAACAGTGATACTAAAGAACAGTGATACTAGAGAGCAGTGATACCAGCTAGAGCAGTGATACTAGAGAGCAGTGATACTAGCTAGAGCAGTGATACTAGAGAGCAGTGATACTAGCTAGAGCAGTAATACTAGAGAGCAGTGATCCTAGAGAGCAGTGATACTAGCTAGAGCAGTGATACTAGAGAGCAGTGATACTAGCTAGAGCAGTGATACTAGAGAGCAGTGATACTAGCTAGAGCAGTGATACTAGAGAGCAGTGATACTAGCTAGAGCAGTGATACTAGAGAGCAGTGATACTAGCTAGAGCAGTGAGAATAGAGAGCAGTGATACTAGCTAGAGCAGTGAAACTAGAGAGCAGTGATACTGAGAGCAGTGATACTAGCTAGAGCAGTGATACTAGAGAGCAGTGATACTAGAGACAGTGATACTGGAAAGCAGTGATACTAGAGAGCAGTGATACTAGCTAGAGCAGTGATACTAGAGACAGTGATACTAGAGAGCAGTGATACTAGAGAGCAGTGATACTGAAAGCAGTGATACTAGAGAGCATTGATACTGGAGAGCATTGATACTAGCTAGAGCAGTAATACTAGAGAGCAGTGATACTAGCTAGAGCAGTGATACTAGCTAGAGCAGTGATACTAGAGATCAGTGATACTAACTAGAGCAGTGAAACTAGCTAGAGCAGTGATACTAGAGAGCAGTGATACAAGAGAGCAGTGATACTAGCTAGAGCAGTGATACTAGAGAGCAGTGATACTAGCTAGAGCAGTGATACTAGAGAGCAGTGATACTAGAGAGCAGTGATACTAGCTAGAGCAGTGATACTAGAGAGCAGTGATACTAGCTAGAGCAGTGATATTAGCTAGAGCAGTGATACTAGAGAGCAGTGATACCTAGAGAGCAGTGATACTAGCTAGAGCAGTGATACTAGAGAGCAGTGATACTAGAGAGCAGTGATACTAGAAAGCAGTGATAATAGAGAGCAGTGATACTAGCTAGAGCAGTAATACTAGAGAGCAGTGATACTAGAGAGCAGTGATACTAGCTAGAGCAGTGATACTAGAGAGCAGTGTTACTAGCTATAGCAGTGATACTAGAGAGCAGTGATACTAGAAAGCAGTGATACTAGAGAGCATTGATACTAGAGAGCATTGATACTAGCTAGAGCAGTAATACTAGAGAGCAGTGATACTAGCTAGAGCAGTGATACTAGCTAGAGCAGTGATACTAGAGATCAGTGATACTAACTAGAGCAGTTATACTAGCTAGAGCAATGATACTAGAGAGCAGTGATACTAGAGAGCAGTGATACTAGCTAGAGCAGTGATACTAGAGAGCAGTGATACTAGCTTTAGAGCAGTGATACTAGAGAGCAGTGATACTAGAGAGCAGTGATACTAGCTAGAGCAGTGATACTAGAGAGCAGTGATACTAGCTAGAGCAGTGATATTAGCTAGAGCAGTGATACTAGAGAGCAGTGATACTAGAGAGCAGTGATACTAGCTAGAGCAGTGATACCAAAGAGCAAGTGATACTAGAGAGCAGTGATACTAGAGAGCAGTGATAATAGAGAGCAGTGATACTAGCTAGAGCAGTAATACTAGAGAGCAGTGATACTAGAGAGCAGTGATACTAGCTAGAGCAGTGATACTAGAGAGCAGTGTTACTAGCTAGAGCAGTGATACTAGAGAGCAGTGATACTAGAGAGCAGTGATACTAGCTAGAGCAGTGATACTAGAGAGCAGTGATACTAGCTAGAGCAGTGATACTAGAGAGCAGTGATACTAGAGAGCAGTGATACTAGAGAGCAGTGATACTAGCTAGAGCAGTGATACTAGAGAGCAGTGATACTAGCTAGAGCAGTGATACTAGCTAGAGCAGTGATACTAGAGAGCAGTGATACTAGAGAGCAGTGATACTAGCCAGAGCAGTGATACCAGAGAGCAGTGATACTAGAGAGCAGTGATACTAGAGAGCAGTGATACTAGCTAGAGCAGTGATACTAGAGAGCAGTGATACTAGCTAGAGCAGTGATACTAGAGAGCAGTGATACTAGCTGTAGACATTGATACTAGCTAGAGCAGTGATACTAGAGAGCAGTGATACTAGAGAGCAGTGATACTAGAGAGCAGTGATACTAGAGAGCAGTGATACTAGCTAGAGCAGTGATACTTGAGAGCAGTGATCCTAGAGAACAGTGATACTAGAGAGCAGTGAGACTAGAGAGCAGTGATACTAGCTAGAGCAGTGATACTAGAGAACAGTGATACTAGCTAGAGCAGTAATACTAGAGAGCAGTGATCCTAGAGAGCAGTGATACTAGCTAGAGCAGTGATACTAGGCTAGAGCAGTGATACTAGAGAGCAGTGATACTAGCTAGAGCAGTGATACTAGAGAGCAGTGATACTAGCTAGAGCAGTGAGAATAGAGAGCAGTGATACTAGCTAGAGCAGTGAAACTAGAGAGCAGTGATACTAGAGAGCAGTGATACTAGCTAGAGCAGTGATACTAGAGAACAGTGATACTAGAGAGCAGTGATACTGGAAAGCAGTGATACAAGAGAGCAGTGATACTAGCTAGAGCAGTGATACTAGAGAGCAGTGATACTAGAGAGCAGTGATACTAGAGAGCAGTGATACAGAAAGCAGTGATACTAGAGATCATTGATACTAGAGAGCATCGATACTAGAGCAGTAATACTAGAGAGCAGTGATACTAGAGAGCAGTGATACTAGAGAGCAGTGATACTAGCTAGAGCAGTGATACTAGAGAGCAGTGATACTAGCTGGGATACAGCAGAGCAGTGATACTAGAGATCAGTGATACTAACTAGAGCAGTGATACTAGCTAGAGCAGTGATACTAGAGAGCAGTGATACTAGAGAGCAGTGATACTAGCTAGAGCAGTGATACTAGAGAGCAGTGATACTAGCTAGAGCAGTGAGAATAGAGAGCAGTGATACTAGCTAGAGCAGTGATACTAGAGAGCAGTGATACTAGAGAGCAGTGATACTAGAGAGCAGTGATACTAGAAGACAGTGATACTAGAGAGCAGTGATACTAGCTAGAGCAGTAATACTAGAGAGCGTGATACTAGAGAGCAGTGATACCAGAGAGAAGTGATACTAGCTAGAGCAGTGATACTAGAGAGCAGTGATACTAGCTAGAACATGATACTAGCTAGAGACAGTGATACTGAGACCAGTGATGATAGCTACACCAGTGAATACACAGCTAGAGCAGTGATACTAGAGAGCAGTGATACTAGAACACAGCAGTGATACTGAGCAGCTAGAGCAGTGATACTCGGAGAGCAGTGATACTAGCTAGAGCAGTGATACTAGAGAGCAGTGATACTAGCTAGAGCAGTGATACTTGAGAGCAGTGATACTAGAGAACAGTGATACTAGAGAGCAGTGAGACTAGAGAGCAGTGATACTAGCTAGAGCAGTGATACTAGAGAACAGTGATACTAAAGAACAGTGATACTAGAGAGCAGTGATACCAGCTAGAGCAGTGATACTAGAGAGCAGTGATACTAGCTAGAGCAGTGATACTAGAGAGCAGTGATACCTAGCTAGAGCAGTGATACTAGAGAGCAGTGATACTAGCTAGAGCAGTGATACTAGAGAGCAGTGATACTAGCTAGAGCAGTGAGAATAGAGAGCAGTGATACTAGCTAGAGCAGTGAAACTAGAGAGCAGTGATACTAGAGAGCAGTGATACTAGCTAGAGCAGTGATACTAGAGAGCAGTAATACTAGAGAGCAGTGATACTGGAAAGCAGTGATACTAGAGAGCAGTGATACTAGCTGAGACAGTGATACTAGAGAGCAGTGATACTAGAGACAGTGATACTAGAGAGCAGTGATACTAGAAAACAGTGATACTAGAGAGCATTGATACTAGAGAGCATTGATACTAGCCAGAGCAGTAATACTGAGAGCAGTGATACTAGAGAGCAGTGATACTAGAGAGCAGTGATACTAGCTAGAGCAGTGATACTAGAGAGCAGTGATACTAGCTAGAGCAGTGATACTAGCTAGAGCAGTGATACTAGAGATCAGTGATACTAACTAGAGCAGTGATACTAGCTAGAGCAGTGATACTAGAGAGCAGTGATACTAGAGAGCAGTGATACCAGCTGGAGCAGTGATACTAGAGAGCAGTGATACTAGCTAGAGCAGTGATACTAGAGAGCAGTGATACTAGAGAGCAGTGATACTAGCTAGAGAAGTGATACTAGAGAGCAGTGATACTAGATAGAGCAGTGATATTAGCTAGAGCAGTGATACTAGAGAGCAGTGATACCAGAGAGCAGTGATACTAGCTAGAGCAGTGATACTAGAGACAGTGATACTAGAGAGCAGTGATACCAGAGCAGTGATAATAGAGAGCTATGATACTAGCAGAGCAGTAATACTAGAGACAGTGATACTAGAGAGCAGTGATACTAGCTAGAGCAGTGATACTAGGCTGATACTAGAGAGCAGTGATACTAGCTAGAGCAGTGATACTAGAGCACTGATACTAGCTAGAGCAGTGATACTAGAGAGCAGTGATACTAGCTAGAGCAGTGAGAATAGAGAGCAGTGATACTAGCTAGAGCAGTGAAACTAGAGAGCAGTGATACTAGAGAGCAGTGATACTAGCTAGAGCAGTGATACTAGAGAGCAGTGATACTAGAGAGCAGTGATACTGGAAAGCAGTGATACTAGAGAGCAGTGATACTAGCTAGAGCAGTGATACTAGAGAGCAGTGATACTAGAGAGCAGTGATACCAGAGAGCAGTGATACTAGAGAGCAGTGATACTAGAGACATTGATACTAGAGAGCATTGATACTAGCTAGAGCAGTAATACTAGAGAGCAGTGATACTAGAGAGCAGTGATACTAGAGAGCAGTGATACTAGCTAGAGCAGTGATACTAGAGAGCAGTGATACTAGCTAGAGCAGTGATACTAGCTAGAGCAGTGATACTAGAGATCATTGATACTAACTAGAGCAGTGATACTAGCTAGAGCAGTGATACTAGAGAGCAGTGATACTAGAGAGCAGTGATACTAGCTAGAGCAGTGATACTAGAGAGCAGTGATACTAGCTAGAGCAGTGATACTAGAGAGCAGTGATACTAGAGAGCAGTGATACTAGCTAGAGCAGTGATACTAGAGAGCAGTGATACTAGCTAGAAGACAGTGATATTAGCTAGAGCAGTGATACTAGAGAGCAGTGATACTAGAGACGTAGTGATACTAGCTAGAGCAGTGATACTAGAGAGCAGTGATACTAGAGAGCAGTGATACTGAGAGCAAGTGATAATAGAGAGCAGTGATACTAGCTAGAGCAGTAATACTAGAGAGCAGTGATACTAGAGAGCAGTCGATACTAGCTAGAGAAGTGATACTAGAGAGCAGTGATACTAGAGAGCAGTGATACTAGCTAGAGCAGTGATACTAGAGAGCAGTGATACTAGCTAGAAACAGTGATACTAGAGAGCAGTGATACTAGCTAGAGCAGTGAGAATAGAGAGCAGTGATACTAGCTAGAGCAGTGATACTAGAGAGCAGTGATACTAGAGAGCAGTGATACTAGAGAGCAGTGATACTAGAAAGCAGTGATACTAGAGAGCAGTGATACTAGCTAGAGCAGTAATACTAGAGAGCAGTGATACTAGAGAGCAGTGATACTAGAGAGCAGTGATACTAGCTAGAGCAGTGATACTAGAGAGCAGTGATACTAGCTAGAGCAGTGATACTAGCTAGAGCAGTGATACTAGCTAGAGCAGTGATACTAGAGAGCAGTGATACTAGAGAGCAGTGATACTAGAGAGAAGTGATACTAGCTAGAGCTGTGATACTAGAGAGCAGTGATACTAGCTAGAGCAGTGATACTAGAGAGCAGTGATACTAGCTAGAGCAGTGATACTAGAGAGCAGTGATACTAGAGAGCAGTGATACTAGAGAGCAGTGATACTAGAGAGCAGTGATACTAGCTAGAGCAGTGATACTTGAGAGCAGTGATACTAAAGAACAGTGATACTAGAGAGCAGTGATACCAGCTAGATCAGTGATACTAGAGAGCAGTGATACTAGCTAGAGCAGTGATACTAGAGAGCAGTGATACTAGCTAGAGCAGTAATACTAGAGAGCAGTGATCCTAGAGAGCAGTGATACTAGCTAGAGCAGTGATACTAGAGAGCAGTGATACTAGCTAGAGCAGTGATACTAGAGAGCAGTGATACTAGCTATAGCAGTGATACTAGAGAGCAGTGATACTAGCTAGAGCAGTGATACTAGAGAGCAGTGATACTAGCTAGAGCAGTGAGAATAGAGAGCAGTGATACTAGCTAGAGCAGTGAAACTAGAGAGCAGTGATACTAGAGAGCAGTGATACTAGCTAGAGCAGTGATACTAGCTAGAGCAGTGATACTAGAGAGCAGTGATACTGGAAAGCAGTGATACTAGAGAGCAGTGATACTAGCTAGAGCAGTGATACTAGAGAGCAGTGATACTAGAGAGCAGTGATACTAGAGACAGGATACTAGACAGCAGTGATACTAGAGACAGTGATACTAGCTAGAGCAGTAATACTAGAGAGCAGTGATACTGGAGCAGTGATACTAGAGACAGTGATACTAGCTAGAGCAGTGATACTAGAGACAGTGATACCTAGCTAGAGCAGTGATACTAGCTAGAGCAGTGGTACTAGAGAGCAGTGATACTAGAGAGCAGTGATACTAGAGAGCAGTGATACTAGCTAGAGCAGTGATACTAGAGAGCAGTGATACTAGCTAGAGCAGTGATACTAGAGAGCAGTGATACTAGCTAGAGCAGTGATACTAGCTAGAGCAGTGATACTAGAGAGCAGTGATACTAGAGAGCAGTGATACTAGAGAGCAGTGATACTAGAGAGCAGTGATACTAGCTAGAGCAGTGATACTTGAGAGCAGTGATACTAGAGAACAGTGATACTAGAGAGCAGTGAGACTAGAGAGCAGTGATACTAGCTAGAGCAGTGATACTGAGAACAGTGATACTAAAGAACAGTGATACTAGAGAGCAGTGATACCAGCTAGAGCAGTGATACTAGAGAGCAGTGATACTAGCTAGAGCAGTGATACTAGAGAGCAGTGATACTAGCTAGAGCAGTAATACTAGAGAGCAGTGATCCTAGAGAGCAGTGATACTAGCTAGAGCAGTGATACTAGAGAGCAGTGATACTAGCTAGAGCAGTGATACTAGAGAGCAGTGATACTAGCTAGAGCAGTGATACTAGAGAGCAGTGATACTAGCTAGAGCAGTGATACTAGAGAGCAGTGATACTAGCTAGAGCAGTGAGAATAGAGAGCAGTGATACTAGCTAGAGCAGTGAAACTAGAGAGCAGTGATACTAGAGAGCAGTGATACTAGCTAGAGCAGTGATACTAGAGAGCAGTGATACTAGAGAGCAGTGATACTGGAAAGCAGTGATACTAGAGAGCAGTGATACTAGCTAGAGCAGTGATACTAGAGAGCAGTGATACTAGAGAGCAGTGATACTAGAGAGCAGTGATACTAGAAAGCAGTGATACTAGAGAGCATTGATACTAGAGAGCATTGATACTAGCTAGAGCAGTAATACTAGAGAGCAGTGATACTAGCTAGAGCAGTGATACTAGCTAGAGCAGTGATACTAGAGATCAGTGATACTAACTAGAGCAGTGAAACTAGCTAGAGCAGTGATACTAGAGAGCAGTGATACAAGAGAGCAGTGATACTAGCTAGAGCAGTGATACTAGAGAGCAGTGATACTAGCTAGAGCAGTGATACTAGAGAGCAGTGATACTAGCTAGAGCAGTGATACTAGAGAGCAGTGATACTAGCTAGAGCAGTGATACTAGAGAGCAGTGATACTAGAGAGCAGTGATACTAGAAAGCAGTGATAATAGAGAGCAGTGATACTAGCTAGAGCAGTAATACTAGAGAGCAGTGATACCAGAGAGCAGTGATACTAGCTAGAGCAGTGATACTAGAGAGCAGTGTTACTAGCTAGAGCAGTGATACTAGAGAGCAGTGATACTAGAAAGCAGTGATACTAGAGAGCATTGATACTAGAGAGCATTGATACTAGCTAGAGCAGTAATACTAGAGAGCAGTGATACTAGCTAGAGCAGTGATACTAGCTAGAGCAGTGATACTAGAGATCAGTGATACTAACTAGAGCAGTTATACTAGCTAGAGCAATGATACTAGAGAGCAGTGATACTAGAGAGCAGTGATACTAGCTAGAGCAGTGATACTAGAGAGCAGTGATACTAGCTAGAGCAGTGATACTAGAGAGCAGTGATACTAGAGAGCAGTGATACTAGCTAGAGCAGTGATACTAGAGAGCAGTGATACTAGCTAGAGCAGTGATATTAGCTAGAGCAGTGATACTAGAGAGCAGTGATACTAGAGAGCAGTGATACTAGCTAGAGCAGTGATACTAAAGAGCAGTGATACTAGAGAGCAGTGATACTAGAAAGCAGTGATAATAGAGAGCAGTGATACTAGCTAGAGCAGTAATACTAGAGAGCAGTGATACTAGAGAGCAGTGATACTAGCTAGAGCAGTGATACTAGAGAGCAGTGTTACTAGCTAGAGCAGTGATACTAGAGAGCAGTGATACTAGAGAGCAGTGATACTAGCTAGAGCAGTGATACTAGAGAGCAGTGATACTAGCTAGAGCAGTGATACTAGATAGCAGTGATACTAGCTAGAGCAGTGAGAATAGAGAGCAGTGATACTAGCTAGAGCAGTGATACTAGAGAGCAGTGATACTAGAGAGCAGTGATACTAGAGAGCAGTGATACTAGAAAGCAGTGATACTAGAGAGCAGTGATACTAGCTAGAGCAGTAATACTAGAGAGCAGTGATACTAGAGAGCAGTGATACTAGAGAGCAGTGATACTAGCTAGAGCAGTGATACTAGAGAGCAGTGATACTAGCTAGAGCAGTGATACTAGCTAGAGCAGTGATACTAGAGAGCAGTGATACTAGCTAGAGCAGTGATACTAGCTAGAGCAGTGATACTAGAGAGCAGTGATACTAGAGAGCAGTGATACTAGAGAGCAGTGATACTAGCTAGAGCAGTGATACTAGAGAGCAGTGATACTAGCTAGAGCAGTGATACTAGAGAGCAGTGATACTAGCTAGAGCAGTGATACTAGAGAGCAGTGATACTAGAGAGCAGTGATACTAGAGAGCAGTGATACTAGCTAGAGCAGTGATACTTGAGAGCAGTGATACTAGAGAACAGTGATACTAGAGAGCAGTGATACTAGAGAGCAGTGATACTAGAAAGCAGTGATACTAGAGAGCATTGATACTAGAGAGCATTGATACTAGCTAGAGCAGTAATACTAGAGAGCAGTGATACTAGCTAGAGCAGTGATACTAGCTAGAGCAGTGATACTAGAGATCAGTGATACTAACTAGAGCAGTGAAACTAGCTAGAGCAGTGATACTAGAGAGCAGTGATACAAGAGAGCAGTGATACTAGCTAGAGCAGTGATACTAGAGAGCAGTGATACTAGCTAGAGCAGTGATACTAGAGAGCAGTGATACTAGAGAGCAGTGATACTAGCTAGAGCAGTGATACTAGAGAGCAGTGATACTAGCTAGAGCAGTGATATTAGCTAGAGCAGTGATACTAGAGAGCAGTGATACTAGAGAGCAGTGATACTAGCTAGAGCAGTGATACTAGAGAGCAGTGATACTAGAGAGCAGTGATACTAGAAAGCAGTGATAATAGAGAGCAGTGATACTAGCTAGAGCAGTAATACTAGAGAGCAGTGATACTAGAGAGCAGTGATACTAGCTAGAGCAGTGATACTAGAGAGCAGTGTTACTAGCTAGAGCAGTGATACTAGAGAGCAGTGATACTAGGGTTAGCAGTGATACTAGAGAGCATTGATACTAGCTAGAGCAGTACACTGATACTAGCTAGAGCAGTGATACTAGCTAGAGCAGTGATACTAGAGAGCAGTGATACTAGAGAGCAGTGATACTAGCTAGAGCAGTGATACTAGAGAGCAGTGATACTAGCTAGAGCAGTGATACTAGCTAGAGCAGTGATACTAGAGAGCAGTGATACTAGCTAGAGCAGTGATACTAGAGAGCAGTGATACTAGCTAGAGCAGTGATATTAGCTAGAGCAGTGATACTAGAGAGCAGTGATACTAGAGAGCAGTGATACTAGCTAGAGCAGTGATACTAGAGAGCAGTGATACTAGAGAGCAGTGATACTAGAAAGCAGTGATAATAGAGAGCAGTGATACTAGCTAGAGCAGTAATACTAGAGAGCAGTGATACTAGAGAGCAGTGATACTAGCTAGAGCAGTGATACTAGAGAGCAGTGTTACTAGCTAGAGCAGTGATACTAGAGAGCAGTGATACTAGAGAGCAGTGATACTAGCTAGAGCAGTGATACTAGAGAGCAGTGATACTAGCTAGAGCAGTGATACTAGATAGCAGTGATACTAGCTAGAGCAGTGAGAATAGAGAGCAGTGATACTAGCTAGAGCAGTGATACTAGAGAGCAGTGATACTAGAGAGCAGTGATACTAGAGAGCAGTGATACTAGAA
Organism: Coregonus clupeaformis; assembly: GCF_020615455.1. Classification (NCBI taxonomy): domain Eukaryota; kingdom Metazoa; phylum Chordata; class Actinopteri; order Salmoniformes; family Salmonidae; genus Coregonus; species Coregonus clupeaformis. The sequence continues at coordinate 154,342 of NW_025534492.1, read as the reverse complement.
AGCAGTGATACTAGAGAGCAGTGATACTAGCTAGAGCAGTAATACTAGAGAGCAGTGATACTAGAGAGCAGTGATACTAGAGAGCAGTGATACTAGCTAGAGCAGTGATACTAGAGAGCAGTGATACTAGCTAGAGCAGTGATACTAGCTAGAGCAGTGATACTAGAGAGCAGTGATACTAGCTAGAGCAGATGATACTAGCTAGAGCAGTGATACTAGAGACCAGTGATACCAGAGAGCAGTGATACTAGAGAGCAAGTGATACTAGCTAGAGCAGTGATACTAGAGAGCAGTGATACTAGCTAGAGCAGTGATACTAGAGAGCAGTGATACTAGCTAGAGCAGTGATACTAGAGAGCAGTGATACTAGAGAGCAGTGATACTAGAGAGCAGTGATACTAGCTAGAGCAGTGATACTTGAGAGCAGTGATACTAGAGAACAGTGATACTAGAGAGCAGTGAGACTAGAGAGCAGTGATACTAGCTAGAGCAGTGATACTAGAGAACAGTGATACTAAAGAACAGTGATACTAGAGAGCAGTGATACCAGCTAGATCAGTGATACTAGAGAGCAGTGATACTAGCTAGAGCAGTGATACTAGAGAGCAGTGATACTAGCTAGAGCAGTAATACTAGAGAGCAGTGATCCTAGAGAGCAGTGATACCAGCTAGAGCAGTGATACTAGAGAGCAGTGATACTAGCTAGAGCAGTGATACTAGAGAGCAGTGATACTAGCTAGAGCAGTGATACTAGAGAGCAGTGATACTAGAGAGCAGTGATACTAGAGAGCAGTGATACTAGAGAGCAGTGATACTAGCTAGAGCAGTGATACTTGAGAGCAGTGATACTAGAGAACAGTGATACTAGAGAGCAGTGAGACTAGAGAGCAGTGATACTAGCTAGAGCAGTGATACTAGAGAACAGTGATACTAAAGAACAGTGATACTAGAGAGCAGTGATACCAGCTAGAGCAGTGATACTAGAGAGCAGTGATACTAGCTAGAGCAGTGATACTAGAGAGCAGTGATACTAGCTAGAGCAGTAATACTAGAGAGCAGTGATCCTAGAGAGCAGTGATACTAGCTAGAGCAGTGATACTAGAGAGCAGTGATACTAGCTAGAGCAGTGATACTAGAGAGCAGTGATACTAGCTAGAGCAGTGATACTAGAGAGCAGTGATACTAGCTAGAGCAGTGATACTAGAGAGCAGTGATACTAGCTAGAGCAGTGAGAATAGAGAGCAGTGATACTAGCTAGAGCAGTGAAACTAGAGAGCAGTGATACTAGAGAGCAGTGATACTAGCTAGAGCAGTGATACTAGAGAGCAGTGATACTAGAGAGCAGTGATACTGGAAAGCAGTGATACTAGAGAGCAGTGATACTAGCTAGAGCAGTGATACTAGAGAGCAGTGATACTAGAGAGCAGTGATACTAGAGAGCAGTGATACTAGAAAGCAGTGATACTAGAGAGCATTGATACTAGAGAGCATTGATACTAGCTAGAGCAGTAATACTAGAGAGCAGTGATACTAGCTAGAGCAGTGATACTAGCTAGAGCAGTGATACTAGAGATCGGTGATACTAACTAGAGCAGTGATACTAGCTAGAGCAGTGATACTAGAGAGCAGTGATACTAGAGAGCAGTGATACTAGCTAGAGCAGTGATACTGGAGAGCAGTGATACTAGAGAGCAGTGATACTAGAGAGCAGTGATACTAGAGAACAGTGATACTAGAGAGCAGTCATACTAGAGAGCAGTGATACTAGCTAGAGCAGTGATACTAGAGAGCAGTGATACTAGCTAGAGCAGTGATACTGGAGAGCAGTGATACTAGAGAGCAGTGATACTAGAGAGCGGTGATACTAGAGAACAGTGATACTAGAGAGCAGTGATACTAGAGAACAGTGATACTAGCTAGAGCAGTGATACTAGAGAGCAGTGATACTAGAGAACAGTGATACTAGCTAGAGCAGTGATACTAGAGAACAGTGATACTAGCTAGAGCAGTGATACTAGAGAGCAGTGATACTAGCTAGAGCAGTGATACTAGAGAGTAGTGATACTAGAGAGCAGTGATACTAGAGAACAGTGATACTAGCTAGAGCAGTGATACTAGGCCTAGAGAACAGTGATACTAGAGAGCAGTGATACTAGCAGAGTAGTGATACTAGAGAGTAGTGATACTAGAGAGCAGTCATACTAGAGAGCAGTGATACTAGAGAGCAGTGATACTAGAGAGCAGTGATACTAGAGAACAGTGATACTAGAGAGCAGTGATACTAGCTAGAGCAGTGATACTAGAGAACAGTGATACTAGAGAACAGTGATACCAGAGAGCAGTGATACTAGCTAGAGCATTGATACTAGAGAGTAGTGATACTAGAGAACAGTGATACTAGAGAGTAGTGATACTAGAGAGCAGTGATACTAGAGAACAGTGATACTAGAGAACAGTGATACCAGAGAGCAGTGATACTAGCTAGAGCATTGATTCTAGAGAGTAGTGATACTAGAGAACAGTGATACTAGAGAACAGTGATCCTAGCAGGTTTCTTCTTTTTCCTCTCAGGATCAGTGGTAATAAACAACAACAAGATGCTGTATGAAGGAATGAAATGATAAATGGGTGAGAATGTTTGCATTTTGATGCTTCAAATTCATATTTTTGACCAAATAAAGCATGTTACAAACAACGCCCTATGTAGGACTGATCTAGACCAGGGACAGGTGGACTGCCGTGGTGAACACACTGGCTGGGTTGTTCTCCACAGTCCGCAGCTCCTCTTTGGTTTCTGATTCATCTACCTATTTTGATTTAGTGGCAGACAATTAATTGTTCTCTTTTGTAACTGTTTCCTTGTAAAATAAAATAAAAAATGGTCTGCCAGTAAATAAAATGTGGTTTTGTCCTTCAGTGAGCACAACGTTTTCACTCTTTATCAACAATACAGTATGTCCTGTTTCTAAACCTGTTGATTGTTAAAACACCTGTCATTCAGCTTATGTAGTAGCATCATTAGTTCTTTCTACTTGTATAGTACTGTCTAGTGGTGGGGCAGTTTCCGTAGACTCAAAAACTCAAAACCCCTCAGTAAGAATGTGTTGTTCACTCTTCCTCTACTCTCTCTGTTCCTCTCTGTCCCCCTCTCTCTCTGTCTCTCTCTCTCTGTCCTCTCTCTCTCGCTGTCTGATCCGTTCCTCCACAATCAGACAAAACAAGTCAAACACCGAGACATAGATCGGTGGCAGCTAGTACTCCGGGGACGACGAACGCCGAAGCCTGCCCGAGCAAGGAGGAGGAGCAGCCTCGGCTGATTCCGTGACAGTACCCCCTCTGACGCACGGCTCCAGCCGTGCGCCCGACCCCCGGCCTCGGGACGGCCAGGAGGACGCGGAGCAGGGCGAGTCGGATTACTCCGGTGGAAGTCCCTCAACATGGAGGGATCTAGAATGTCCCTCCTGGGGACCCAGCACCGTTCCTCCGGACCGTACCCCTCCCACTCCACGAGATACTGCAGGCCCCCCGTCCGACGCCTCGAATCCAAAATGGAACGGACTGAGTACGCCGGAGCCCCCTCGATGTCCAACGGGGGCGGAGGAGCCTCTCGTACCTCACTCTCTTGGAGTGGACCAGCCACCACCGGCCTGAGGAGAGACACATGGAACGAGGGGTTAATCCGGTAATTAATGGGCAGTTGTAACCTATAACATACCTCGTTCAATCTCCTCAGGACTTTAAAGGGCCCCACAAACCGCCGACCCAGCTTCCGGCAGGGCAGGCGAAGGGGCATGTTTCGGGTCGAGAGCCAGACCCGGTCTCCCGGTGCATACACCGGAGCCTCACTGCGGTGGCGATCGGCGCTCGCCTTTTGCCGCCTGATGGCCCGCTGCAGATGGACATGCGCAGCGTTCCAAGTTTCTTCTGAGTGCCGAAACCACTCGTCCACCGCAGGGGCTTCGGTCTGGCTCTGATGCCAAGGTGCCAGAACCGGCTGATAACCTAACACACACTGGAAAGGCGTAAGGTTAGTGGACGAATGGCGGAGGGAGTTTTGGGCTATCTCTGCCCAGGGAATATATCCCGACCACTCCTCTTGCCGGTCCTGGCAATATGACCTCAGAAACCTACCCACATCCTGGTTAACTCTCTCCACCTGCCCATTACTCTCGGGGTGAAAACCTGAGGTAAGGCTAATCGAGACCCCCAGACGTTCCATAAATGCCCTCCAGACTCTAGAGGTGAACTGGGGACCCCGATCAGACACTATATCCTCAGGCATCCCATAGTGCCGGAAGACGTGTGTAAACAGGGCCTCAGCAGTTTGTAGGGCAGTAGGGAGACCTGGCAGGGGAATGAGACGGCAGGCTTTAGAAAACCGATCCACAACGACCAAGATCGTAGTGTTCCCCTGGGAGGGAGGAAGGTCCGTGACAAAATCCACCGATAGATGAGACCACGGCCGTTGTGGAACGGGTAGGGGTTGTAACTTCCCCCTGGGCAGGTGTCTAGGTGCCTTACACTGGGCGCACACCGAGCAGGAGGAAACATAAACCCTCACGTCCTTAGCTAAGGTTGGCCACCAGTACTTCTCACTAAGGCAGTGCACTGTCCGACCAATACCCGGATGACCAGAGGAGGGTGACGTGTGAGCCCAGTATATCAAACGGTCGCGAACCTCGAGCGGCACGTACCTCCGACCCTCTGGACACTGTGGAGGAGTAGGGTCGGAACGTAACGCCCGCTCGATTTCCGCATCCACCTCCCACACCACCGGTGCCACTAAACAAGACATTGACCACCTTGCCTGGCGAGGATTCAGCCTCCTCACTGCCCGGATGTACTTCAGGTTACGATGGTCAGTCAGAATGAGAAAAGGGTGTTTAGCCCCCTCAAGCCAATGTCTCCACACCTTCAGGGCTTGAACCACAGCCAGCAGCTCCCTATCCCCCACGTCATAATTGCATAATCTTAGAATAGAAAGCACAGGGGTGGAGTTTAGGTGGCGTACCCGAGCGCTGAGACAGCACAGCGCCGATCCCAGCCTCGGAAGCGTCCACCTCCACCTGAAATGCCAAAGAGGGATCCGGATGCGCCTTCAGACGTTTAAACGCCCTGTCCGCCTCAGCTGACCACTGCAGGCGCACCGGACCCCCCTTTAGCAGAGAGGTAATGGGAGCTGCTACCTGTCCAAAGCCCCGGATAAACCTCCGGTAGTAATTGGCAAAACCCAAGAAGCGCTGCACCTCCTTTACCGTGGTGGGAGTCTGCCAATTACGCACGGCAGAAACGCGGTCAATCTCCATCTCTACCCCTGACGCAGACAACCGATGTCCCAGGAAGGAGATGGACTCCTGGAAGAACAGACATTTCTCCGCCTTCGCATACAGGTCATGCTCCAACAGTCTACCAAGTACTCGACGCACCAGGGACACATGCTCGGCTCGTGTAGCGGAGTATATTAGGATCTCATCAATATATACCACAACACCCTGTCCATGCAAGTCCCGGAAAATCTCGTCCACAAATGATTGGAAGACTGAAGGAGCATTCATTAACCCGTATGGCATGACGAGGTACTCATAGTGACCCGAGGTGGTACTGAATGCTGTCTTCCACTCATCTCCCTCCCTAATGCGCACCAGGTTGTACGCGCTCCTGAGATCCAATTTTGTGAAGAATCGCGCCCCGTGTAATGACTCTGTCATACTAGCAATCAGAGGGAGAGGATAGCTTTATTTGATGGTGATCTGATTTAGACCACGGTAATCAATACACGGGCGTAAACCCCCATCCTTCTTCTTCACAAAAAAGAAACTTGAGGACGCAGGGGAAGTAGACGGCCGTATGTAACCCTGTCTCAAAGATTCGGTGACGTAGGTCTCCATAGCGGCAGTCTCCTCCTGAGACAGAGGATACACGTGACTACGTGGAAGCGCAGCGCCTACCTGGAGGGTCTATCGCACAATCCCCTGTCGATGAGGTGGTAATTTAGTCGCCTTCTTCTTACTGAAGGCGAGAGCCAAATTGGCATACTCAGGTGGAATGTGCAAGGCGGGAACTTGGTTCGGGCTTTCCACCGTCGTTGCCCCTACGAAAACGCCTACACCGCCCAGTACACTGAACAGACCATCCCTGGAGAGCTCTCTGCTGCCATGAAATGTTGGGGTCATGAGCTGTTAACCAGGGAAGCCCCAACACCACAGGAAACGCAGGAGAATCAATCAAATACAAATCTCCTCATGACCCTCCTGCGTTTTCATCCGGAGAGGCGCCGTGACCTCCCTAATCAATCCTGACCCCAACGGGCGGCTATCTAGAGCATGAATAGGGAAGGGCACATCAACAGATACGATAGGAATCCCTAACTTATAGGTGAACTGGCGATGGATAAAATTCCCCGCTGCGCCTGAATCTACTAGCGCCTTATGCGGGGAGTGAGGAGAAACCTCGGGAAACACCACTTGAATACACATATGATCAGCAGAGAGCTCTGGGTGAGTTGGGTGCCTACTCACCTGGAATGACTCATCAGTGCGTCGCCCACTGCCTCGATTCCTAGGAGATCCTCCCCAGCACCGACCAGCAGTGTGTCCTCTACGGCCACAGTTGGTGCAGGGGACGGCCTCCCTCCTGGTCTCCCTAGCACCAGCACCCCCGAGCTCCAAAGGGGTCGGCTCGGAAGTGCTGGGGGATGGAATGGACGGCCCCGAATCCGGACGTCCGCGGGTAGCCAACAGGGTATCCAGGCGAATCGACATGTCCACCAGTTGATCAAAGCTGAGGTTGGTGTCCCTGCAGGCCAATTCCCGACGCACGTCCTCCCTCAGGCTGCATCTGTAGTGGTCGATGAGGGCCCTCTCATTCCATCCCGTGTTGGCAGCTAGCGTCCGGAAGTCCAGCGCAAACTCCTGCGCGCTCCTCCTCCCCTGTCTAAGGTGGAATAGACGCTCACCCGCCGCTTTACCCTCTGGGGGATGATCGAATACTACCCGGAAGCGGCGGGTGAACTCCGCATAGCTGACTGTAGCGGCGTCTATCCCACCCCATTCGGCGTTGGCCCATTCCAGCGCCTTGCCGGACAGACAGGAGATGAGGGCGGACACGCTCTCGTATCCCGAGGGCGCCGGGTGAATGGTTGCTAGGTAGAGTTCAACCTGGAGTAGGAAACCCTGACACCCGGCCGCGGTGCCATCATAAGCCCTCGGGAGCGAGAGCCGAATCCCACTGGACTCCGGAGATGGAACGATGGGTATGGCTGATGGTGGTGGTATCGTAGGAGGAGGTGTGGGCAAACCTCCACTCTCCCATCGCCTCAAGGTGTCCATCACCCCTTGGATGGTGGTGCCCAGGTGCTGGATCATGGCCTCTTGGTGGGTTACACGCTCCTCCAGTGCTCCCCTTGGCGCCGCCGATCCTGCTGACTCCATCTTGGTGTGTTATTCTGTCAGAATGCGACGGTGAAATGCGGTAGGCGAAGTCAAACGCAGGACACAGAGCTTACTGGAAACGTACTTTACTCTAAAGTAACCAGAGAAGAAAACAATCTCCACACAAGGAGGAAAAACAACCCGCACACGAACACTGCCGATGACGAATACAATAACACACAACACACAATGAACGACAGAGGGCAGGGGCGGTGTGTTCAATAGGGCGATATGGGCGACGCACTGCCAAACGGGAAAAGGAAGGGATTTTTTTTCTAATCAATTATATCACGGCAACAGTAGTTATCAGTGTTCTAATCTGATCTGACTGCCACTAAATGTCAAATCAGGCTAAAGTCGTGCTTCAAATGGCCCCGCCCGTTTTTGGGGCGATTTCAGTCAAGTTGAAAATCGCCCAGAAGTCTGTCATAGACTCTGATGTAAAATCTATTTTTTTCAAATTTCAAAGCTTTCAATACAATCTCTATGTGTTTCTGAGGGCTTGCACTTACGCGCTTTCGTCATACGTGACGTAACCATGAACGTAACTAAGAAAATAGCGGCTAGCAGCGTCTCTGTTGCGACCTGCAGTGTGGCATTATCTTATGTTTTTAATTTGTACACTTAGTGGCGTTATTTTATGTTTTTAATTTGTACACTTAGTTTACAAACATTCTGCCAACCATGGATTTCCAGTGGTGGGTTTTGGACTGATCTTGTTGATCGTGTACATACCCGCTACTGAACGGACTAAATAATGAAAACGCTGCTGGCAGCGGGAATCCAATACAGCTGGGAGACTTGGCTGGATGACAGAGTCCCGGACAGAGAAGTGGAGCCGGCCGGCTTCACCCTGGTCAGAGCGGACCGCGATCTGAGTGACAGTCACAGGGAAAATCGATCCTGGTAAGAGAGCGACTCTGTACCCCCGACATTGAACTGCTTTCTGTGTCACTGCGACCTTACTATCTGCCCCGTGAGTTCCCCCAATTGTTTGTTACCGTTGTGTACTGTTGATAATCACAAGTTTACTGGAGAACTGAGACCAAGTAGAGACTTTGGACAGGGTGGATATGGTATAATAAAGGCAGTTTATTCAGAGGTAAAGATATCTGGAATCGCGTGCACGGACTCGTTCGTCAAACTCTTAGGGAGCTATCTGAAGAGAGCCCCGAAAACATTGTGTGCAGACATTTTATACAATAAATGATGTAGGTTGAATCTAGTAGTTCTGATCTTCTGATTGGTCCTGATGAGTTAAGGCGAGGTCCCTCCACTGTTGCATTGGCTCTGAGTCGGGTTCTCTGTCTTCAAATGTTCAGCCTAAAGAGAGGGGATTTTTGTGTGTGTGTGTGTGTGTGTTTAACAGTGATGATGTGTGTGTGTGTGTGTGTGTGTGTGTTATCAGTGATGATGTGTGTGTGTGTGTGTGTGTGTGTGTGTGTGTGTGTGTCCTCAGAGCAAGAACTCGTGAGTTGGAAGAACTGAGAGACCTATGGCGTGGGTGTTGTCCTTGGCCACCTGCTGACAAGGCTGACAAGATAGGACTCTTTTGTCCATTGTTATAGGATAGGAACAGCATTGATTGAAAACAAACGCCCAACACAAAATGGGTCATGCACAAGATTTTAGTCAGACCAAGCTATAACATTATATATTTACTACGACAGTACATTCAACCAAAAGCTAATATAACAAAGGCATCAGAGATTATTTATAATCTGTCACAGAAACTGGAATCCATCTCCCCAGATCAGTCAATAAATGCTTCTGGTATTGACTTATATGCTGCCCCTGTCTTCATGTTGTTGCTGGACATATCTTTTTTAAAATGTGTGTAGGTCACCTAAATCATCAGAAAAATTGCCCCTCCTGAGAATTTTTTCAGGAGCCGCCACTGACAGAGGGTTAAATAGGGAATACAATACAACATAATGGGGAACAGGTGTACACAATCAGACAAAACAAGTCAAACACCGAGACATAGATCGGTGGCAGCTAGTACTCCGGGGACGACGAACGCCGAAGCCTGCCCGAGCAAGGAGGAGGAGCAGCCTCGGCTGATTCCGTGACACTCTGTCTCTGTCTCTCTCTTTCTGTCTCTCTCTCTCTCTCTCTCTCTCTCCTATAGCGATCACAATACGGACAGTAAACTATTCTGTATTATTATTTAACAGTTGATTAATTCCTGAACCGTATTTCCTTCTGGGATTTACATAGCGCAGTTAATGTAGTCTTCTTTCCCATTCAATCTCTGCCTTGCATCTCCTGTAATATGGAAGATGAAATCACAACAGATACCAATACTTTGCTAACATCCCTTCTAGCAACACAGTTTCCTAGTTTTCTAGACCAAAAAAACAGCATGCAAAAACGTTGCTTTACAATTAGAAATTGCAAAGGAAAAATACACAGTAAGCACAAATGATTATTAAGATAACTGAACATACACTTCAACCAGTACAAAGACAATATGTTTCTAATTAATATCAACAAATTGTTCAGTGCTTCATTGATCAATAATTCAATAGGGGGAAATTAGGAATCTAGATGATTTCTGCTTATTCATTGAAATGCAAGGATGTTGACACATGTGCAGCGAATGGCAGCAAATCAAACCTAACGTAGAATGACTTGGTACAATGGAACCAATGGAATAGTCCCAATAGTGCCAAACTGCCCACACCTGCATGCTGGTCAAGCTAAATGAAGCACACCTCCAGACCTGCTGTATTTGACCCAGGTCTGTTCTCCACTCCCTTTAGCGTCTCCCCTTGGGAGAACAAGATACACAAATGAACAGGATATTTCACGTTTACCTTAGAAACACAGAAACCATACCAACTCACATCTCCCTATGCAGTAGCCCAATCTCAGTTGCATAACAAAGCTTAAAAGCAATAGAATTGACAGTGTTCCTGGTGTTCAAGTCTCTAATCCTTCCCTCCAGTAAATCTGATCGGTCCCTATTGTCTGCAGATTAATACCTTGAATGACTGTGTGCTATAAAACACTTCCTTATTCATGAGCTTCACCTAGTCTACTGGAAGGCAGAACTGACCCTTGGGACAATCACCACTGTATGGCACAAACTAATGATTGATTAAATTAAGCTTAACTTGACGGATTGTCACCAGTTTACAGGCACAGTTTTTGGTTCAGAGTGACAGCCTTGTTATTTCAACTGAAGTCCACATGACAATCAGTGTTTGGGTGATTGGTGATGATCTGTGTCAATGTGAAAAACTACTGAATTAACTCAGAAATAAGGAGACAGGTGTATTTACCTCCGTTTAGCAATCTGTAGTATGAAGGAATGAGTTCCTACTTCAATATCTTTAAAACACAGACTGTATGGTTGAGTTGCTGTCTCTATCATTCAGCCCAACCTTTGCTATTGTAAGTATGTAGTATTATTATTGTAAGTATGTAGTATTGTTATTGTAAGTATGTAGTATTATTATTGTAAGTATTTAGAATGATAATTGTATGGCAAAGTGGTTATGTAGGGGTTTATTTTGAGATTGTATTGTCCAACTCAGATTAAGCATCTCCTTGGAAGCCATTTGTCTGGATGCTGTCGGTTTCATCTCAAACAAGTTCAATGACTTGCCAGCAGAAATCCTTGAGTCCTGTGGAACATTCCTGAAGCATCATACATCTAATGAAAACAATGGGGCATCTAGGGCAGGGCATGATCAGATCATCTTTGAGCCATTGTTTACCCAACATGTTATTTCATTCAATAAGCATTTTTCACCTTGACTGATGTTTGACAAGAGCTCAGATGATAATCCACCTGTCATCTTCATACTGTTAGTCAGGTGGACTCCAACCCACCGTGCCAGTTAAACGATGTGAAAACAGATATACAAACATCTGACAGGGACAGAGCGGAAGTATAAAAACATACTTTTGACTCACACATTGGTTTAAAGGGGATTGACAAATTACCATGAAAAGCATCCTTTTTTTTGTTTGTGTGATCATCACCGTGGTAACAGGCATGGAAACAGAATTAGAACACCACAAGGAGCAATAACATTGGTGAATATGGATTGGATTGGTGAAAGCGTAGTGGGTCGCTGTTTTCACCTATCCAGCCTACCCAAGGAGGGAATGAAGGATGTATTTCCTAAGTAATCTGTAGCAGGACCAAAGCATTATATTTTTCATAAGCAAGTTTTGCACCATTTATGATCAGCATGCATTGTGTACCATACATTTTGAATTGCTGTGGCCATTCGCCCCACAGACACAACAACCCAAACCAAACACATAATGAAAACCTACTCATTAATCAATAAACTCACCATTATCTACAGTGGTAACAGCAATAGTTGTGAAATACATGTAATTGAAATGGAACAACATTCAGGTGTGAAATACATGTATTAACCTTAATCTTTCTTAATCTTGATAATTTAGGCTCATTATTTGTACATTTTTATTTAAATACCTTTCATGTGTCATAACAAATGCATCGTACTGGTGCAAATGCTTACTAGCCGACGAGGTGAACAATCTGTCGATGTGCCCATGAGCAAGGCAATTAACCCTAATTGCTCCTGTAAGTGGCTCTGGATAAGGCACTGCATCGCAGTGCTAGCTGTGCCACTAGAGATCCTGGTTCGAATCCAGGCTCTGTCGTAGCCGGCCGCGACCGGGAGACCCATGGGGCGGCGCACAATTGGCCCAGCGTCGTCCAGGGTAGGGGAGGGAATGGCCGGCAGGGGATTTTGGTAGAGCATGGCGTTTGCAACGCCAGGGTTGTGGGTTCGATTCCCACGGGGGGGGGGGCAGTATGAAAAAATTAAAAAATATATATAATGTATGCACTCACTAACTGTAAGTCGCTCTGGATAAGAGCGTCTGCTAAATGACTAAAATGTAAAATGTAAAAATGGATAAGAGCATCTGATAAATGACTAAAATGGAAATGTAGGCTAAATCAGGCCAATGTCAGAGATTATCAGAGAAAAGTTCAAGATATGCAGAATTACTATAACTCAGGACTTTTTTTCCCCCTTTCGTTTCAGGGTATTATGAAAAAAAAGTATTTTAACCTTCGTTGTCCAGTTCAATAAAACCAGTTACACCGGTAATACAGAGAACATGTTCAGGGTGTGACAAATGAAACAACGTTTGCCATCTGCTGTGACATTCCTCCTGAATGGATGGCGTGTCTGAGGTGGTATAAAGGTATGGAGGTTGGATGCTGGGGCAGATAGGTAGAGAGGGATCCTCCAGAGAGATCCAGGAATCATGTCCCCTTACACACCGGTGTTGCTGCATCTGCTGCTACTGGTCTCCCTGGCATCAGCGGGACACTTCTATGGAGGCTCCATGTCCTTCACCCCCAAAGGGAGGAACGCTGACGGAACATTCAAGGTGAGAGATATTTAAATGATCATTGGCTGCGTTTACACAGGCAGCCCAATTCTGATATTTTGCCCAATTATTGGCAAACGATAGATCTGATTGATCAAAAGACTAATTAGTGGCAAAATATCAGAATTTGGCTGCTTGTGTAAACGCAGCCTTAGTGACCCAATTATTCAGCGACCCAAGTCATAGACTGTTCTCTCTGCTTGGGTACCAAAGCACCAAGTCCGGGACCAAAAGGCTCCTTAACAGCTTCTACCCCCAAGCCATAAGACTGCTGAACAGTTCATAAAATGGCTACCTGGACTATTTACATTGACCCCCTTATTTTATTATGATTTATTCTCTTACACAGGCTCGATGTACACTTACTGGACTCTAACCACACACTTACACATACTACACTGACACTCCAACACACACACACACACACACACACACACACACACAGACACACACATACCTTTACACTCTTCACATAAGCTGCTACTCTCTGTTTATTATCTATGCATAGTCACTTTACCCCTACTAACTGACTGTAAGTCGCTTTGGATAAAAGCGTCTGCTAAATGGCTTATTATTATTATTATTATTATTATTATTATTATTATTATTATTATTATTATTATTATTATAATAACTACATGTACATATTACCTCAATTACCTCCACTACCCAGTACCCCAGCACATTGACTCGGTGGTACTCCTTGTATATAGCCTCGTTATTGTTATTTTATAGTGTTACTATTTTTACTTTAGTTTATTTAGCAAATTGTTCTTACTTTTTTAACTGCGTTGGTGGTTAAGGGCTCGTCAGTCAGCATTTCACCGTAAGGACTAATATACCTGTTGCATTCGGCGCACGTGACAAATACAATTTTTGATTTGATTCTTTACTGTATTAGCATATGGTTGGAATCTTTAGAAATGTTGAATCACATCGCATCTATTCAAATACAATTTATTGTATTACGGTATATTAATAAGGGTGCATGCAATAATTGTGAATTTAGATCAATTATATTCAATCACCATTTATTGTTTTATTTAGCGTATGAGTATTTATGTTTCAATTAATGGAATGCAACGTTTTGTTCTTATCAAATTATTGAGACATAAGAGGCTATAGAAAAAATACATTTGAGATTTATTAAGCTTTTGCATCAATGTAAAATGAGCACCTGGTATTTTCAGAAGGGAATCAAAGAAAACATGAAACTGTCTTAAAGTCATTTTTTCTTAATGTGTCTGTTTTTCCATTTGTTACGTTTGATTCAGTCTGAAATTAACTGGTGCAAATGTTTCACTGGTATAAACACTTAACAAATATGGTGCATGTGTAGGACAGAGAAAGGAACCTTTTTGCACCTATTCTGGCATTGCAGTAAATGAGTGGATTTCTGGCGCGCTATACATACAGCCGCTCAGATCATTTTAGACATGGAATTAGAACAATCTCCAAGCCTTTACCTCCTTAATAACATGCCAAATGTCACGCTTGACTCAGACAGGCTAAGGTTGCTGAAAACTATCCTACTTTGCAAATAAATGTATTCTTGTATTTAGGAAAAAATGACAAACCACCCACTTTTCAGTCGTGGATAAAACAGGTTGCAGACTTTTTGCCATTAGAGAATTAAACAAAAATTACAGAGCAGTGGATCCAAATTTGTGAAAGTATTTTCCCCTGTTATCCTTTATTGAGACAAGCTCTTAAACATTACATTTATTTTTATCGTCAATTGCACACAAGGTCCAACCGAAACTTGACTTCCACTTTTAACCCAACCCCTCTGAATCAGATGTGCGTGAGGCTGCCGCATTGTGCGCCCGGGGAAGAAGTCCCAGCGATTACTTCAGGCACATAGTATACGTTTGAGTGTTTTGTATGTATTCCCTTTGCTGTTTGGTTTGTTTGTATTTATCATTAATATCAGAATATTAAAAGGCAAACAACGAATATGGTGCAAATCTTCAACTGCAGTGAGTAAGTGCCAATCTGTTATCATCTGCCAGTTATCACAGATAAAATGCTATAACAGTCTCTGTTGAACATATTGAAATGATTCTTCGTGAGATTGAAACAGTTATTCTGGCAAAGCTGTTTCAAAACATCCGTTTAATTAGACTTCATCAGTCTAATTATGTTTTATTGCCCCATTACAATGTAACTTTCTGTTCTCCAGGTGGATTTCCGCTACAAGAATACCCATGATGGGTGTGGTTACGCTTACTGGTATTGTTCCTCAGGGAACTGCGGCTCTTCTATCGAAAATGTGAGAGGCACAATTGACACCAGCAGCAGAGGGCGGAGTGCTTACAACAACCAGTGGTGTGAAACTGAAACGGTCGAAACCAGAAATATTCCCAGTGATAAAGCTTTTCAATTGATGTAAGTTTGTTATGAAAGAGATCTATTCAATTTATTGAAATCTGGTAAAATGGGTTTGGCTATACTGTTAAAACCTACTTCTACAAGGTAGACTCCCTCATTGAGGTTTTTTTTCAAAGACCATGTCAAAGACACTAGGTAAAGGATATTGCTATGGTGGGTTTGGTAACATTCCAGCCCAAGTGACCACTTATCTAAATATGTTTTGTTGTTGTAATAGACAAAACAGCTGCTGTTGGATCCCCACAGTAAACGGTCTTGGATCTTGGAGCCTGGAAACTCAAGTGGATCTGGGATCAAGATCGGATACTGGTGAACCCAACAGATCACCAGTCACAGCCATTCTTCCTTTCATACGGTAAAACTTTCTGACTCCATATACAGTACCTCTTTGAACTGATTGTCACGATCGTCGGGAACAGAGGAGGACCAAGGCGCAGCGTTGAAAGCAAACATACTCTTTATTGTGATCTCACGAACAAAACAACAAACGATTACATGCCGTCTACGGTTTAACACAAACCACACTGGAACACACCGAAAGGAACAAGATCCCACAACTATTGTGGGAAAACAGCCTGTATAAATATGGCTCCCAATCAGAGACAACCAGCAACAGCTGACACTCGTTGCCTCTGATTGGGAACCACTCTGGCCAACACAGAAATACTGTAGTGTATTGAGATTATGACGTTGTTAATGTTTAAGTGGATCCAGAGAGAATGTTGATTTTAGTATCAAGAGGGAATGTTTTAGTGTAACGCCACATACAACAGACAGGAAGTGTGTTGTAGACAGGGGAGACTGGTGATTGGCCAGAAGAGGGAGCATCTTTTTGCATTGTTTATAAATAGGGGGCTAGACTACAGAAAGGGCAGAGCGGCCATTCTGAGGCGTCGCTCTCCGGGTGTCATGTCACCTGTCACTTATGCTGAAGCTTGGGATCTGAATAAACTTATGATCAAGGATTCAGTATGAGCGGACTCCTTTGTTTATCAGCAATAATTGCCACCACTCACTCGATACGACAATACAAAACTAGAATCCCGACATAGAAACACAACACATAGAATATACACACCCTGGCTCAACATATAGAGTCCCAGAGCCAGGGTGTGACACTGATCAGGTTTTCTTTGGATATAACTAAGAATAATGCAGAATGTACACGATTATTTTAGGTCATTTGCATAGGTTATTGAAATCCTAATTCCCTTGTTTAGACATATGGCTCCATTTTTGGCTGGCGGTAAGAAGGCGCAAGAATCAAACTCAAGTTAGTTTGCAATTTCGTTATGTAAAAGATAGCGCACCAGCATTTTCCAGCCCTGACACCAGGTTCGGCAATTTACCTGTCTAACTTCAGCTTACTTGCGCTAAAGTGGGAGGGGTGGCAATATTTGAGGTGTGTGTCTAGGGGCAGCCCCCACACCGGTCCATTCTTTTTTTCTCCAGGCCACCTATCATTAGCCAGATATTATAATTTTGCGCAACAAAATAAACAAGTTAGACACGCCCACTGGGCTATTTATTATGGTGGCTGTAACTGTATTTAGACATAGTCTATTTAAACAAGTTGTTGTTTTGTTTTTATTAGAATTTTATTAGAATTATACACTGTATTTTTAGGCCTTATCAATAGCCTAGTGAATTTGATCTTGCTTATTGACTATGTTTGGCATGTCCATGTCCAGACGGCAATTTACAGTAGCCCCTATATCAGTACACATGCTATAGCCTATGGTCATTTCCATATTGAAGCAATGCAATTAGAACAATGTGGACTGCAAACATGTTCAACATACTATTTTTTTGCAAATATGGGGCAGGCTATTTAACGAACTAGGCTGTAACGGACTAACATTCGAATTGGAGTTGATGACAACGCAATAAATACATAAAACACCCTAAATACACAACTTGAAGCAACCACATATTTAGCCATGGAACACGTTCTGATTGGCCAGTGAGGAGCCAAGCCTCGACACACCCACAACTGGTTTATTCATCAAAGCCAAGCCCTTTTGCGCCACTGCCAGCAACTGCGCCTATAATAGTGGTGGTGAAAATAGCTAAACTTTGTCTGACACGCCTCCGAACCAACTGCCAGCGCCCAGACCGATCATTGTGTTAGGTTTGTTAAAATAGAGCCCCTGGAGTTTACTCATTTTAATGTTGTATTTCTGACTCATGTCATTGTAGTGTTCCCCAGAACTGTCAGAGATCCTACAACTTCATGGCCTTTGACCCTGACGGTGATCGTGTCAGATGCAGATACGGATTGGTCAGACCTGAGTGCGATAGGTGTGACCAGCCCTCAGGCTTCTACCTGGATCAGGTTGGTGTGAGCAGTTATTTTCAACCCCTTGAATCTAATGTGATTGTTGATACGCTCCACAATGTGCTGGGCTGTCACGGTGAGACCAAAACATTACAACATAAACCACAACTCATTTGCATTCAATCTATAATGTGATTGCACAATATTGGCATATTGTATTTGGTCTTAACCAGCGATTCCTTTTGTGTTCTAACCTCTTCACTCTGTTAGGGATCTTGCTCCTTACGATACGGTTACACTTCGGCGAGCGGCGTCTACGGGTTTGAACTAGTTGTAGAGGACTTCCCCAACCAACACATCACCCTGTCTTACACCGATGGCTCTAGTTCCTCCAGAACTCCGCTTCATGCAGGGAGACGCCGACGCTCCATCTACCAAACAACCGTCTCCTATCCCTGGTGGTGGAACCAACCCACCACCACTCCTGGGTGGAACCAACCCACCACCACTCCTGGGTGGAACCAACCCACCACGACTCCTGGGTGGAACCAACCCACCACGACTCCTTCTCCTTGGTGGTGGAACCAACCCACCACGACTCCTTCTTCTCCTTGGTGGTGGAACCAACCCACCACGACTCCTTCTTCTCCTTGGTGGTGGAACCAACCCACCACGACTCCTCCTTCTCCTTGGTGGTGGAACCAACCCACCAAGACTCCTTCTCCTTGGTGGTGGAACCAACCCAACATCATTCCCCAATCAACAACCACAGCAGTGACCACCACCACCCCCTGGACCCCTTCCACCCCAGGAAGCCTGTATCCCTCCACTGCTCCCCTCAGCAAACTCCCTCTGCAGTTCTCTCTTCTGGGTGAGAAACACTCCTCTTCTGATGGTTAAGAATGCATTGGATGGATGGATGGACATATTTATTCTACAAACAACAACAAACATGGCATTTATTTGTGTAGTATTGGCCTTTACTTGTGTACGTTTGTGTTCTTTTCCAATTCAGTGGACTCTCCTGCTCCCTCTTGCGATGAGGGAATGTACCTGCCCAGGTTCCTGCATCCGACACCACACAACGGAGAGCATCTCCACGCCGAGGTCAACAAAGAGCTGGAGATCAGGATCAAGGCAGAGGCTATATACTCAACGTAAGGGACAACATCCATGAAAGTTTATGATACAGTATTATACCCAGGATTATATTTCTAGTGCATGCACTCATGGCTGTAACAGTGCGTCCTGGCTGTAACAGTGCGTCCTGGCTGTAACAGTGCATCCTGGCTGTAACAGTGCATCCTGGCTGTAACAGTGCGTCCTGGCTGTAACAGTGCGTCCTGGCTGTAACAGTGCATCCTGGCTGTAACAGTGCATCCTGGCTGTAACAGTGCGTCCTGGCTGTAACAGTGCGTCCTGGCTTTAACAGTGCGTCCTGGCTGTAACAGTGCGTCCTGGCTGTAACAGTGCGTCCTGGCTGTAACTAAAAACGTTATCGCCTGTAGTACTTTGTAACTATTTCAGTGATTACAAATATTTTATTCTGCAATCAATTATTTGTCCTAAGGCAGTCTACTGTATAAGTTCACCAAAAGGTCTAAGAAAACTAAACGTTTTTCAATTAAGAGTAAATGTATTTTCTGTGATTGATTTGGATTGGTGCTGTTGTCTCTTTGCTAAGGGGGATGCTTGTGACGTCTTACTCTGACGTCACCCCACATAAGTTGCGATTTAAAATGGTTAAGGTTAGGGTTAGGTAGGGTAGGGTAGGGGTTCAGGTTAGGGTTAGGATTCAGGGTAGGGTCGTCCAAGGATCCCACTTAGCATTTACCTTGTCCATTTTGCCTCCTTTCTAGGATTAATGATGTCATCGTCAGTGGACCTCTGAACATCACCAATCACATGACTACCCAAGGGGAGTTTGTCATCCGGTGGACACCCATCCGGGACAATCTGGGGGAGTATTTCCCCATTTGCTTCATCACTGAGGGGCTATCCGGGTAGGTCTTATGTTTTATAATGCTAGAAACATCACCAGAACTGCTCTGCTACTTTCTGTATGTTCTGCTACTTCCTGTACGTTCTGCTACTTCCTGTACGTTCTGCTACTTCCTGTACGTTCTGCTACTTCCTGTACATTCTGCTACTTCCTGTACGTTCTTCTATTTCCTGTACGTTCTTCTATTTCCTGTACGTTCTTCTATTTCCTGTACGTTCTGCTACTTCCTGTACGTTCTGCTACTTCCTGTACGTTCTGCTACTTCCTGTATATTCTGCTACTTCCTGTACGTTCTGCTACTTCCCTCTGGAGTTTCCTCTTTTTATCAAATGTAATTTCCCAACGCACATGAGAGAGAGACTAATAATACATGTAATAAAAGTATTACAATGTGCCGTTGTTTACCCTGATCTTCTCTAATACTTTCAGATCTAGCGTCTATCAGTCTGAGATGAGATGTGTTGTAGTGGAGGTCGGACGAGAAATGGTTTGTAGATTCTTCCACCATCAATATGCTGTGGTGTGTGATTGGACAATATGCTGTGGTGTGTGATTGGACAATATGCTGTGGTGTGGGATTGGACAATATGCTGTGGTGTATGATTGGACAAAATGCTTTGGTGTGTGATTGTATGATTGATAACAGATGAAGCTGTGAATACTGTATGATACATACTATATATAGACTACACATCTGAAATCACCAAACGTGACGGAAAGATACAAATTAAACTCAAAATGACTCCAACCAACTCAAATCATGGTTCACAGTCACATTGTTTTGATAGGAGGAAATACAACAATAACAAAATATCTCCCGTGACAGTCAAAGCCAAGGTGGTGTGTGACGAGACCAAGATGACAGTAGAAGTGGAGAAGTCCTCTGTTACTGGAATTCATGAGGACCATCTCCGCCTCAACGATCCCAGTAACTCTGCCTGCGACCTGCAACGCCTCTCCAACAGCACCCACATCATTGGAGTCATCCCCCTCAATGCCTGTGGCACTCAGATAGAGGTGAGACCTCCGAGGTGTCAAATATTATATTGGGATGACATACAGTGAGGGAAAAAAGTATTTGATCCCCTGCTGATATTGTACGTTTGCCCACTGACAAAGAAATTATCAGTCTATAATTTTAATGGTAGGTTTATTTGAACAGTGAGAGACAGAGTAACAACAAAACAATCCAGAAAAACGCATGTCAAAAATGTTATAAATTGATTTGCATTTTAATGAGGGAAATAAGTATTTGACCCCCTCTCAATCAGAAAGATTTCTGGCTCCCAGGTGTCTTTTATACAGGTAACGAGCTGAGATTAGGAGCACACTCTTAAAGGGAATGCTCCTAATCTCAGCTTGTTACCTGTATAAAAGACACCTGTCCACAGAAGCAATCAATCAATCAGATTCCAAACTCTCCACCATGGCCAAGACCAAAGAGCTCTCCACGGATGTCAGAGACAAAATTGTAGACCTACACAAGGCTGGAATGGGCTACAAGACCATCGCCAAGCAGCTTGGTGAGAAGGTGACAACAGTTGGTGTGATTATTCGCAAATGGAAGAAACACAAAAGAACTGTCAATCTCCCTCGGCCTGGGGCTCCATGCAAGATCTCACCTCGTGGAGTTGCAATGATCATGAGAACGGTGAGGAATCAGCCCAGAACTACAAGAGAGGATCTTGTCAATGATCTCAAGGCAGCTGGGACCATAGTCACCAAGAAAACAATTGGTGACACACTACGCCGTGAAGGACTGAAATCCTGCAGCGCCCGCAAGGTCCCCTGCTCAAGAAAGCACATATACAGGCCCGTCTGAAGTTTGCCAATTAACATCTGAATGATTCAGAGGAGAACTGGGTGAAAGTGTTATGGTCAGATGAGACCAAATGGAGCTCTTTGGCATCAACTCAACTCGCCGTGTTTGGAGGAGGAGGAACGCTGCCTATGACCCCAAGAACACCATCCCCACCGTCAAACATGGAGGTGGAAACATTATGCTTTGGGGATGTTTTTTCTGCTAAGGGGACAGGACAACTTCACCGCATCAAAGGGACGATGGACGGGGCCATGTACCGTCAAATCTTGGGTGAGAACCTCCTTCCCTCAGCCAGGGCATTGAAAATGGGTCGTGGATGGGTATTCCAGCATGACAATGACCCAAAACACACAGCCAAGGCAACAAAGGAGTGGCTCAAGAAGAAGCACATTAAGGTCCTGGAGTGGACAAGCCAGTCTCCAAACCTTAATCCCATAGAAAATCTGTGGAGGGAGCTGAAGGTTCGAGTTGCCAAACGTCAGCCTCAAAACCTTAATGACTTGGAGAAAATCTGCAAAGAGGAGTGGAACAAAATCCCTCCTGAGATGTGTGCAAACCTGGTGGCCAACTACAAGAAATGTCTGACCTCTGTGATTGCCAACAAGGGTTTTGCCACCAAGTACTAAGTCATGTTTTGCAGAGGGGTCAAATACTTATTTCCCTCATTAAAATGCAAATCAATTTATAACATTTTTGACATGCGTTTTTTCAGGATTTCTTTTTGTTATTCTGTCTCTCACTGTTCAAATAAACCTACCATTAAAATTATAGACTGATCATGTCTTTGTCAGTGGGCAAACGTACAAAATTAGCAGGGGATCAAATACTTTTTTCCCTCACTGTATGTACAGTATTTATCTTTGTGTGAGACCCATTCACTCCTGGGTGTCTGTCTGAGTTCTCTATATTGAACCTGGTTCGAGAGGATATTCACCCCAAGGCACCACCTAGGCTGACTGATCTTGAATTGGTTTCCTCAGAGGAAGGGTCAAGATGGAATGTTTTGGTGAAGGGTGGCTTATGCTGCCGGTGGGAAGATCTGCCCTCAGAACAGTTTTGCATCTAAAGAGAAACCAACATGCTCGCTCATAACCCAAAGAGTTTCACAGCAACATAGGAACTGAAACGATTGCCGATTTTGATCTTATTGATGTGTGTAGAGTTCAGTGCTGGCAGTGACCACAACATGTAACTGTTTAGATGATTTCCCTCTCCATCTCTCTCAATCCAGGAGGACGACGACAACCTCATCTTCAAGAACGAAATCACCACCTTCGACGACCCCAACGATATCATCACCAGGCACCACCAGGTGGAGATCCAGTTCTACTGCCAGTACGCCAAACGCGGCAACGTGTCTCTGGGCTTCACGGCACACAGGGACAGCGTCACGGTCGTGGAGAAAGGCTTCGGCACGTTCACCTACCAGTTTGAGTTCTACCAGACCAGCCAGTTCACCAATATGGTGGATCCCCGTGACTACCCGTTAGGACGTGGTGGTGAAGCAGATGGTCTACATGGACATCGAGGCCGTGTCCACTGTGAATAACACTGAGCTCTTCGTGGAGTCCTGCAGAGCGACGCCGTACGACAACCCCAACTACCACCCCACCTACTCCATCATAGAAAACGGGTGAGATTGAGCACACAGATTCAGCTTTATTAGCATGAGTGGCAAGGCCACTGTTGGTAAAAGCAAAGTGAGATAAAGACATCAACAATAACGCTAAAAAATAATGACAATAGTAATGGTGATTAGAGAAAGGAAACAT
Source organism: Coregonus clupeaformis (assembly GCF_020615455.1). Taxonomy (NCBI): domain Eukaryota; kingdom Metazoa; phylum Chordata; class Actinopteri; order Salmoniformes; family Salmonidae; genus Coregonus; species Coregonus clupeaformis. Next base: position 131,256 of record NW_025534492.1, on the reverse strand, counting down.
ATACACTACCAGTCAAAGGTTTGGACACACCTACTCATTCAAGGCTTTTTCTTTATTTTTTACTATTTTCTACATTGAAGAATAATAGTGAAGACATCAACTATGAAATAACACATATGGAATCATGTAGTAACCAAAAAAGTGTTAAATGAATCAAAATATATTTGAGATTCTTCAAAGTAGCCACGCTTTGCCTTGATGACACCTTTGCACACTCTTGGCATTCTCTCAACCAGCTTCACTTGGAATGCTTTTACAACAGTCTTGAAGGAGTTCCTACATATGCTGAGCACTATGTATATATTTTGATTTGTTTAACACTTTATTTGGTTACTACATGATTCCATATGTGTTATTTCATAGTTTTGATGTCTTCACTATTATTCTACAATGTAGAAAATAGTAAAAATAAAGAAAAACCCTTGAATGAGTAGGTGTGTCCAAACGTTTGACTGGTACTGTATATTAAAATATAAACACTAAGGCATTCATCAACCTCACGGTGGACACTTGTCAGTACTGTGAGATGTATAATAGAAATGACAGATTTGAGACATTTGTATAAAGGCTGTGGAATATTCTAGACTAAAAGATTGCTTTACTGCACTTACTGTATGTACTTTACATATTTACTGTACTCTCAGTTTTACCTGTCTGTTGTTTTACCAGCTGCAATGTGGACGAGACGGTCCAAATCTTCTCACCCCGTCACCAGAGGCATTTCCAGTTCGGAATGGAAGCTTTCAAATTCATCGGACTGCACGACCAGGTACATGGGGACAGATTGCTGGATCATTCAAGGGTCGTATCAAGGCTGATATCTTCTTAGTTCAGTGACCTTTAAACCCTCTGGCTACAGGTGTACATCAGCTGTTCAGTGATCCTGTGTGAGGCTGGGAACCCCAACACCCGGTGTGCCCAGGGCTGCGTCAACTCCACCTCCCCCAGCCTGATGGCCACCACCACCGCAAGAGAGAGGCCGCCATGCAAACGGCCAAGCACCACATCTCCCAGGGTCCTTTGCGCCTGAGAAGGAGTTCAGAGAGCTCAGGTAACGGCTGTAGCTGTAGATAAGCTAGAAATCAAACGTTGTTCTTTGAGTTATTGAAGAGACGGTATATTGCAGAAGTTCTTATCCATGATTTAGGAAAGACCTCTGCAGTCAACATTTTTCAACAGGCATAAGCAATAGCATCTCAAGATAAATCTCTGGATAAAAAGGTGTTTTTTGTATCACAAAGTATTTTTGTGTTAAAAAAAAAGGCATTTACGTGTTTTCTTGTTTTTTCTCCAGTGACCAACATGAACATGGTGTTGATGGCTGGGTGTATCGTAGCAGCCGTTGCCATGCTGTGCGGAGTGATGCTCTACAAGGCCAAAACATCAGGGGTTAAATACCAACCCCTGACAGCATTTGAGACTTAGTCCGATGGCAGCCGTCCTTTCACATGTAGCCTGCACTATATAAAGAAGGATGGTGGGAAATATAGATCATTTGAAAAGTGGTCTCTGACTTTTACAATGAAACGCTCTCTTGGGATCAATACAAGAATATACATTAATCCGTAAAACGTACTTTTGCAGTGCCCTCTAGTGTACAGATGACGTGCAATATACAAAGACAGAAAACCTATTAACCACACAACAACCATATAAGTAGGCCCAAATGGCTCCTACGTCTTGTTTTAACAGTTAAATGCCTGGTTCTTATTATTATCTGTATTGGGATGTGGGGATAGTAATGTAATACTGGGAGTTGACACGTTCTGGAAAGGCTTTCTATATAGGCCAGGGTCTGTTGAACCAGGGATCAATTACGTTTATTTGTTATGATTGTGTTACATCAAAATGGGACCCTGGTTAAAATAAATGTTTCGTCTATATGATGTAATGAATTACTATAAAATGGTCCTTTTGATAAATGAATGTATGTGTATTAATTTAGCCATGGTATCTTACACATTAAACATTTACATACACAAAGATGCTATGTACATTGTATCTAAAATAGTGTGCATGATTTTCCCTGGATCCACAGCAAACAAATGCCCCTTGTGCCTCCTCACATGATCCAACATGGCTGCCCTGTTACATATGGCCATCAGTGGAGCAGGAGTGCTTTGATTAACATTCTGCATGATCCAACATGGCTGCCCTGTTACATATGGCCATCAGTGGAGCAGGAGTGCTTTGATTAACATTCTGCATGATCCAACATGGCTGCCCTGTTACATATGGCCATCAGTGGACCAAAAGTGCTTTGATTAACATTCTGCATGATCCAACATGGCTGCCCTGTTACATATGGCCATCAGTGGACCCAAAGTGCTTTGATTAACATTCTGCATGATCCAACATGGCTGCCCTGTTACATTTGGCCATCAGTGGACCCAAAGTGCTTTGATTAACATTCTGTTGAGGAAATGTAGACCTATAGGCCTAATGCAAAGAAATAATGTGTCGATTTTTTTTAAATTATTGAATTTCTTGTTGTATACACAATTCAGCTTTAAGCTGCCATGTGTACTGGAATAAAACTCAACTATAAATAAGTTGATGCCAGTGGAGGCTTCTGAGGGGAGAAACGGCTCATAGTAATGGCTGGACCGAGCGATTGAATGGCATCAAACTCAAGGAAACCTTGTGTTTGATGTATTTGATACTGTTCCCTCTTATTCCGCTCCAGCCATTACCACAAGCCTGTCCCTCCCAATTAAGGCGACACCAACCTCCTGTGGTTGACACAGTTCAGCGTTGAATACAAGTACTGTAGCATAAGTATGTTGATTTACACTGCCCTCCTGTGGTCAAATATTAGTTAAATCCAGGATTATTATCACCCAGAATAACAGTATCGATTGTAGTATGTAGTATTAAATTCAAGCATAATGTCTTGTCTAGTTTGCCATAGCTACAGAAAATGTGTAACATACATTTTTGTTGCAGATTAATGAAGTACTTCATAATGGGGTCAGTGATAATCCACTGACTGACAGACCAAAGCCACACACACATCATCATCACCAGCGATCCCTTGTTTTACCATCTCACCACATTCACATTTACATTTACATCATTTAGCAGACGTTCTTATCCAGAGCGACTTACAAATTGGTGCATTCAACTTATGATAGCCAGTGGGACAACCACCTTTTTTTTTAAATGGGGGTTGGGGGAAGAAGGATTACTTTATACTATTCCAGGTATTCCTTAAAGAGGTAGGGTTTCAAGTGTCTCCGGAAGGTGGTCAGTGACTCCGCTGTACTGGCGTCGTGGGTGAGCTTGTTCCACCATTGGGGTGCCAGAGCAGCGAATAGCTTTGACTGGGCTGAGCAGGAACTGTGCTTCCGTAGAGGTAGGGGAGCTAGCAGGCCAGAGGTGGATGAACGTAGTGCCCTCGTTTGGGTGTAGGGTCTGATCAGAGCCTGAAGGTAAGGAGGTGCCGTTCCCCTCACAGCTCCGTAGGCAAGCACCATGGTCTTGTAGTAGATGCGAGCCTCAACTGGAAGCCGGTGGAGTGTGCGGAGGAGCGGGGTGACATGAGAGAACTTGGGAAAGTTGAACACCAGACGGGCTGCAGCGTTCTGGATGAGTTGTAGGGGTTTAATGGCACAGGCAGGGAGCCCAGCCAACAGCGAGTTGCAGTAATCCAGACGGGAGATGACAAGTGCCTGGATTAGGACCTGTGCCGCTTTCTGTGTAAGGTAGGGTCGTACTCTGCGAATGTTGTAGAGCATGAACCTGCAGGATCGGGTCACCGCTTTGATGTTAGCGGAGAATGACAGGGTGTTGTCCAGGGTCACGCCAAGGTTCTTTGCACTCTGGGAGGAGGACACAATGGAGTTGTCAACCGTGATGGTGAGATCATGGAGTGGGCAGTCCTTCCCCGGGAGGAAGAGCAGCTCCGTCTTGCCAAGGTTCAGCTTGAGGTGGTGATCCGACATCCACACTGATATGTCTGCCAGACATGCAGAGATGCAATTCGCCACCTGGTTATCAGAAGGAGGAAAGGAGAAAATGAATTGTGTGTCGTCTGCGTAGCAATGATAGGAGAGACCATGTGAGGATATGACAGAGCCAAGTGACTTGGTGTATAGAGAGAATAGGAGAGGGCCTAGAACTGAGCCCTGGGGGACACCAGTGGTGAGAGCACATGGTGCGGAGACAGATTCTCGCCACGCCACCTGGTAGGAGCGACCTGTCAGGTAGAATGCAATCCAAGAGTGAGCAGCGCCGGAGATGCCCAACTCGGAGAGGGTGGAGAGGAGGATCTGATGGTTCACAGTATCAAAGGCAGCAGATAGGTCTAGAAGGATAAGAGCAGAGGAGAGAGAGTTAGCTTTAGCAGTGCGGAGAGCCTCCGTGACACAGAGAAGAGCAGTCTCAGTTGAATGACCAGTCTTGAAACCTGACTGGCTTGGATCAAGAAGGTAATTCTGAGAGAGATAGCAGGAGAGTTGGCTAGAGACGGCACGCTCAAGAGTTTTGGAGAGAAAAGAAAGAAGGGATACTGGTCTGTAGTTGTTGACATCGGAGGGATCGAGTGTAGGTTTTTTGAGGAGGGGTGCAACTCTCGCTCTCTTGAAGACGGAAGGGACATGGCCAGCGGTCAAGGATGAGTTGATGAGCGAGGTGAGGTAAGGGAGAAGGTCTCCGGAAATGGTCTGGAGAAGAGAGGAGGGGATTAGGAAAATCTTCTTGGATGGTCATCTCCCTTTCACATCCCATGACCCTCCTTTAGGTGTACCTCACCTGTACCGTCATCCTGTGTGAGCTGGGAAACCCCAACTCTAGGTGTGCCCAGGGCTGCCTGAACAAAGGCTTGCAGAGGCGCAGGCGAGAGCTCCCCAACGGAGAGACAGACAGGCACTACATAACCCAGGGTCCTTTCCTTGTGGTCAGAGAGGCCCAGCCCGGTGCAGACCAGAAGACCGGTGCAGTCGAGGAGACGGGTGCAGGCGAAAAGACCCGTGCAGGTAATTACCCCGCTCTTATGGAATGATAACATCTACAGAATTGGTACCTGGAGGAAAACGGGGACAGGTCATGCTTTTTCAATTTCAGTCACAGAGGGTTTAGTATTTTTTTTACATCTAGTCCCGGGGAGGGTCATGTAATTTATGAAATGTAAATATTTCTCAGTGTTTTAGAATTAGTTGCTTATTAGGCTCTATATCGATGTGTTCCCGGCGCCGCCCCTCATCTCTGACTCTCCGCTGGGCGCGCAATATCAAGTGAGCCTATAGGCTATTTAGCGTGGTCTCAATCATATGATCCATAGCCTATAGGCTATTTAGCGTGGTCTCAATCATATGATCCATAGCCTATAGGCTATTTAGCGTGGTCTCAATCATATGATCCATAGCCTGTAGGCTATTTAGCGTGGTCTCAATCATATGATCCATAGCCTGTAGGCTACGAAGTGCATGCTCAGAGAAGCACAGAACAAAGTTATATTTCTCAGATAGCTGCTGGGATGGTGTAAATAAAACTAGGCTGAATTACACTCTGCAATGGATATTCCAACCCTGAGCCCTGGATCTGCTCTGCTCTTGCCGATCAAATAACGTTTTTGTGTGCTGCCTGACCAATGGCTGTGCATTAGGCATAGACCAAAAAATGTACTATTTTGCGCTCAGATTAGCCTATAGCCTATGTTCTGTTCAGCTTGAGAATGAGAGCGCGAAGGTGAGAAGGACGACCAGAGGTCAACTCTGATAGCTTGCTACCACTATAATTGATTTTTATTAAAAACAATATGCTTCTTGCCCATGATGTATTTATCAGAGTTATTGACCTCACAATAAGCCAGATTCGAGTAACTTGCATTGTTGTGCTAGAAACTAGAAGCAGCAGCCGCGGCACAATCAATCGGAAATGAACAGCTCATCGTGCTGAAATTAGGCAAATCCCACTAGGCATAATTCATTTCAACTGTCTTCATTTTAATTAGACTTTACTAACAACAAGAGGGCTTTGTGTTGGAGCCTATTTCTTCCTATTGAAGAAATAAGAGGTAGGCCTACCTGTTTGACAGATGAAATTAGGCCATAGTCTGCTATATCCATAGATGTGTCTGTCAATTCCTCCACCCACCATGCACTCTTTAAATCAACCTTTTTAAAATAGCCTACCTCTGTGTCAGGGAAGGGCTGTTAAGTTAAAACCAGGACTCGAATTGAGGGGGTATGGGAGGGGATTCCATAGGCCTACCTTTTATTAAAGAATATAGCAAAAATTCATAGGCCTACCCTTTGTTAGCTTAAGATTTTGAAGAAAATAAAACGGATCAGATTATATAAAAGTGATCTATAACAGCGCTTTGGTCCGTGATGCTATACTCTAGAAACAAGCTGTAAAATACCCGGGAAAGACGCGACTCCGGTGCATATGGGGATATCATGGTTTAGTTTCTTTGACATTCAGAGGCGGAGCTACAACCGAGGAGACCAAAAATGGACTTTGCTTGGAAAGTAATCTAATTCTGTCACTATCAATTGATTCAGCTATTCACTTTCTGTACAACAGAAGATGTTTAAACTCAGACAGCTTTTAGGGAAACACTTGTGACCTTCTCTCGTTGGATTAAGCCACGGAAGAAGAGTAGTTAGCAGTTAAAGCTTACATCTTTCTGCGTCGTTAGGCCTACTCTGTCCAAGGACAATGCTCCGATTCCTAATGACGTCTCAGATGTAATTATTTGCAAACAGGAACAGTTTCGTTGCAAACAAGACACACTGATTTGGCATTGGAGAGATATGATAAGATGAACAAATACGCATATCTATCTGTCTATTCTTAGCTGTAATTTGGGTCATTTGTGTGGTATTAAAAAATATTCTACTAATATGTAAAATGATGTAGAATTGCATGACATTTTTATAAAAGGCTATTTATTCTCGGACCTGCACATACGATGATAGATTCATGGATTGCTTTTACTGTAAAGGATATGTTTCCACTCCTACTCCTGTCCACGGTGGTCTGTGAACCCACAACCTTCTGGCCCGCAGACCTGTGCGCCATCAACATTCCTGCGTTGCCAAATAATGCATACAGGACAAAGAACAGTTTCCACATTTGCATATCTAAGGCTCTGCTCTGTCCAGGAAGTGAGAGTAAACGTTAGATATGTTCTCTGCTTTTCCACTTTGTTTTAATTATTATTTTGGGTATAAGGGAGGGTCACTTTATTTTTATTTTTTTAAATTAAGCGTTCAGGGAGGGTTTGTAAAATACTGTATATTTTGCTGAAGGGAGGGCCATCCATTTTCATTTCTGAGTGGTCCGATTTCCTCCATGTAACCGTTATTATAAATAACGTTCACTCCTTTAGTAAAGGGTTAATTCATATCAGGATTAGACCAGAGAAACACCAGTATGTCCCAGACAATTATGTTGAAGCATTTAGGATTAGGTTATATGGTTAACCAGACCTAAAACATAACCCTAAACATGCTGACTGGATGGACTGTGTCCCAATACTTTTTCATGACTGCCTTTCCTTACCTGCCTTTTCCTAAACGAACAGATCCAAACTCCATTCCACTGATGTCATTATGTTGTTTTTGCTGTTGATTGCAGCTCCTGTTGTAGACGCGGAAGCTACATATTTTCTCAGATCGGACATGGGAACCATAGTCTTCGCCGGGTTGTTCATCATGACCTTGATGCTGCTGGGTGTGGTCGTGGTCTATTTGTTGAAGAAGAGGAGGGCTGAAGAACGCAAGGCTCTCATTGCATTTGATTAGGGAAGTGGAACTGGATTTGTGCCTGACCAGGATCATGTGACTGACCATACTTCTGGTTTACCCAAAGTAAAGCACATCTTTCTTTTTTTTTCAATCAAATTTGTATTTACTTTTAACAACAAATTAACACTAGTTTACATACTGAATACGGTAACATGAACTACACAAATTAACACTAGTTTACATACTGAATACGGTAACATGAACTACACAAATTAACACTAGTTTACATACTGAATACGGTAACATGAACTACACAAATTAACACTAGTTTACATACTGAATACGGTAACATTAACTACACAAATTAACACTAGTTTACATACTGAATACGGTAACATTAACTACACACATTAACACTAGTTTACATACTGAATACGGTAACATTAACTACACACATTAACACTAGTTTACATACTGAATACGGTAACATTAACTACACACATTAACACTAGTATACATACTGAATACGGTAACATTAACTACACACATTAACACTAGTTTACATACTGAATACGGTAACTAACTACACACATTAACACTAGTTTACATACTGAATACGGTAACATTAACTACACACATTAACACTAGTTTACATACTGAATACGGTAACATTAACTACACACATTAAGACTAGTTTACATACTGAATACGGTAACATTAACTACACACATTAACACTAGTTTACATACTGAATACGGTAACATTAACAATAGTTTACATACTGAATACGGTAACATTAACACTAGTTTACATACTGAATACGGTAACTAACTACACAAATGAACACTAGTTTACATACTGAATACGGTAACATGAACTACACACATTAACACTAGTTTACATACTGAATACGGTAACATTAACACTAGTTTACATACTGAATACGGTAACATGAACTACACACATTAACACTAGTTTACATACTGAATACGGTAACATTAACACTCGTTTACATACTGAATACGGTAACATTAACACTAGTTTACATACTGAATACGGTAACATTAATACTAGTTTACATACTGAATACGGTAACATTAACTACACAAATGTAGTTAGTTCATTCTCATTCCCTATAACATTCTTCTTTTTTTATTTTTCAAAACAATTTCAACATGCTAGACATCTAGTTTTTTTAGAGGTTGGATCAACATCTGAATCAAGAAAATGGAAAAAATAATGATAATGACAATCCTGTTATGCAAATAAGTCTGTATTGATTAAATACATTTTAGGCAAAAGTCCTCTCTTACTGTTCTCTGCCTCAACACTCACCACTCATTCAAACATGATTAACTCCTTTAAAGGGGCAATTATTTTGTTACTAATAAATTAATGATATGTACCCATTGATTCTTGAAGAATATTTATATATGCCTCATGAGCTTAGTTCAACTGTCGTACCCCATCAGAACCCAAAATATAAGCTTGTTTTACTTCAATGTTTGTAAACAAAGTAAATGTAAACAAACTATATAGCCTCAGAACATGTTTCTTAGCTATGGATCCTTGCAGCTATAGTGCCGTATATGAATTTGAGGGTGGTTACATTATTCCAGCCCCGTCCCTCAGCTTTTTACCGAAACAGGGGCAGGGTGCCTGGTCTTCTCCATTTAGCATGTTTAACTATGCAGAACCACCTCTTCTGTCGAAGCTTTGCCTGGTCTTCTCCATTTAGCATATTTAACTATGCAGAACCACCTCTTCTGTCAAAGCTTTGCCTGGTGTTCTCCATTTAGCATGTTTAAATATGCAGAACCACCTCTTCTGTCGAAGCTTTGCCTGGTCTTCTCCATTTAGCATGTTTAAATATGCAGAACCACCTCTTCTGTCGAAGCTTTGCCTGGTCTTCCCTATTTAGCATGTTTAACTATGCAGAACCACCTCTTCTGTCGAAGCTTTGCCTGGTCTTCTCCATTTAGCATGTTTAAATATGCAGAACCACCTCTTCTGTCGAAGCTTTGCCTGGTCTTCTCCATTTAGCATGTTTAACTATGCAGAACCACCTCTTCTGTCAAAGCTTTGCCTGGTCTTCTCAATTTAGCATGTTTAAATATGCAGAACCACCTCTTCTGTCAAAGCTTTGCCAGGTCTTCTCCATTTAGCATGTTTAAATATGCAGAACCACCTCTTCTGTCAAAGCTTTGCCTGGTCTTCCCTATTTAGCATGTTTAACTATGCAGAACCACCTCTTCTGTCGAAGCTTTGCCTGGTCTTCTCCATTTAGCATGTTTAACTATGCAGAACCACCTCTTCTGTCGAAGCTTTGCCTGGTCTTCTCCATTTAGCATGTTTAACTATGCAGAACCACCTCTTCTGTCAAAGCTTTGCCTGGTCTTCTCCATTTAGCATGTTTAAATATGCAGAACCACCTCTTCTACCTGTTCTAGATAGATGCACATATGTCAATATCATATACTGAATATGTCATCAGACATCCAACACCTATTAAGCTCTTGTTTACAATTGACAGATAGGAAAATTAGGGAATGACTTGTATATAATCATCATTATTGTAATGGCAGGTTTAATAACCCTCAGTTACCAGGCTGTTAGTGTAATTATAGAGAAGTGATCTACACTTTATGAGCGTTTGGCCCACACTGAATGAGTTCCATTTCGAGAGCTTGGTTCAATCTGCATTATTGTCAAAATTGAGTTACTGACATAGCCTTGTTCTGTTCAATGTCCTCCACCTATATATTACTTGAAATACCCCAATTCATGTTAAGTTCAAAAGAATACAATTTTAAAAAACTGCTGACACCATTCAAACCAATGAGGAAAATGTAAAGCCAATAATCTCCATATTTTTGCAGATAGAACCTTAGAGTCCAAAGCTCTCAAATTGTTTGTTTATGTCATGACCTCTACTACCTGCCGCTCTCACCATTGGTTTGTTTCTGAGTCTGCTACAGTGGTGTGAAGTGCTTAAGTAAAAATACTTTAAAGTACAACTTAAGTCGTTTTTTTGGGGGTACCTGCACTTTACTTAACTATTTATATTTTTGTCTACGTTTACTTTAACCCCACTACATTCTTAAAGAAAACAATGTACTTTCTACTCCTTACATTTTCCCTGACACCCAAAATACTTGTTACATTTTGAATGCTTAGCAGGACAGGAAAATTGTCAAATTCACAAACTTATCAAGAGAACATCCCTGGTCATCCCTAGTGCCTCTGATCTGGCGGACTCACTAAACACAATTACTTTGTTTGTAAATTATGTCTGAATGTTGGAGTGTGATTCTGGCTATCAGTAAATTAAAAAAATAAGACAATTGTGCCATCTGGTTTGCTTAATATAAGGAATTTGAAATGATTTTTACTTTTACTTTTGATACTTACGTATATTTTAGCAATTACATTTACTTTTGATACTTAAGTATATTTAAAACCAAATACTTTTAGACTTTTACTCAAGTTGTATTTTGCTGGGTGACTTTCAAAATTTCTATTAAGGTATCTATACTTTGACTCAAGTATGACTTTTGGGTACTTTTTCCACCACTGGTCTGCTAATACTGTAAATACTATCATTCAAATGACTATGTTAAAAGTGCCACTGGAATAAACACTAATTCACCAAAACTTTTACAAAAATAGAAACATCTGCAGTAATGTGAGCACTTGAGTGGGGAGTTTTGAGGGTAGAATAGCTCTGAAGAGGAGATTCACCCTTCACTCAAGAGGATGGACCATCGTAGGAGGACAACATGCAGGCAAATAAGAAAAGGACAGCATATCGGACTTTAAATGCTTCTACTTTAGTGTTGAAAGTAACAGTGCCTTCAGAAAGTATTCATACCCTTTGCCTTTTTCCACATCTTGTTGTGTTACAGCCTGAATTCAAAATGGATTCAATAGATTTCTCTCTCACCCATGTACATGCAATACCCCATAATGACAAAGTGAAAACATGTTTTTAGAAAGTTGAGCAAATTTGTATAAAATGAAATACAGATATCTCATTTACATAAGTATTCACACCCCTGAGTCAATACATGTTAGAATCACCTTTGGCGGCATTTACAGCTGTGAGTCTTTCTGGGTAAGTCTCTTAAAAGAGCTTTGCACAACTGGATTGTACAACATTAGCACATTATTCTTTTTAAAAATTCTTCAAGCTCTGTCAAGTTGGATATTGATCATTGCTAGACAGCCATTTTTCAAGTTTTGCCATAGATTTTCAAGCCACTTTAAGTCAAAACTTTCCCTAGGCCACTCAGGAACACTGAAGATCGTCTTGGTAAGCAACTCCAGTGTATATTTGGCCTTGTGTTTTAGGTTATTTTCCTGCTGAAAGGTGAATTTGTCTCCCAGTGTCTGGTGGAAAGAAGACTGAAACAGGTTTTCCTCTAGGATTTTGCCTGTGCTTAGCTCTATTCTGTTTATTTTTATCCTACAAATCTCCCTAGTCCTTGACAATGACAAGCATACCCATAACATGATGCAACCACCACCAAGCTTGAAAATATGAAGAGTGGTACTCAGTAATGTGTGTTGGATTTGACCCAAACATAACACTTTGTATTCAGGACATAAAGTTAATTTATTGGCCACATTTGTTGCTGTTTTACTTTAGTGCCTTATTGCAAACAGGATGCATGGTTTTGGAATATTTGTATTCTGTACAGGCTTCCTTCTTTTCACTCTGTCATTTAGGTTAGTATTGTGGAGTAACTACAATGTTGTTGATCCATCCTCAGTTTTTTCCTATCACAGCCATTAAACTCTGTAACTGTTTTAAAGTCACCATTGGTGAAATCCCTGAGTGGTTTCCTTCTTCTCCGGCAACTGAGTTAGGAAGGGCAGCTGTATCTTTGTAGTGACTGGGTGTATTGATACACCATCCAAAGTGTAATTAATAACTTAATCATGCTCAAAGGGATATTCAATGTCTGCTTTTTCTATTACCAATAGGAGCCCTTCTTAGCGAGGCATTGGAAAACCTCCTGGTCTTTGTGGTTGAATCTGTCTTTGAAATTCACTGCTCTACTAAGGGACTTTACAGATAATTGTATGTGTGGGGTCATTCAAAAATAATGTTAAACACTATTATTGCACACGGAGTGCAACTTATGTGACTTGTGTGAGAGATTTATTGTTTTTATAATTGATGGGATGACTAACTTAGAAAGAATGCATTCTTGACTGGGCTAATGTAGGTTGTGTCACCTGGCAAGCTGTGATTGATGTGAAGAGCTGTTTTAGGCGGTAAAATGAGATAAGGATTTGTGTCTCCAAATACTAGACTATACTGGTTCTTTGTGATCTGTGAACATTCCTTGGACGTAGGAATGGTGTCTAGGGGAGCTGGCTCTTCTCACTATGACAGGTTGTTATGATAAACGTATGCCTGGAAACAGGGATGCGCTAAGAGGCGGGGAACAGCCGGTGCGCCAACGGATAGGCTGAGTAAGTCTAAACCACGCTCAAGTCTCTACTCTGATTGGCCAGCAGAGAGGTGGGAAACTCTCTCTGTAAGAGTATTTGAAGAACAATCTGAAACAATGGATTTAGTTCTCTGAAGTGCCCTGCGAGGTATTTCAAAGAGCCCGTATATACGAAACATCATATTTACCATTGAAGGTTTTTGCATTAATTAAAATAACTAGTATATCTTAGAAGTCGTGTTGACCTCTTTTGTTCCTAATGCCAGATTTGAATTGACGCAACTTTGACACTTGTTAAGCCAAGTTTTACTCATGAACTTCTTTAGGCTTGCCATAAGAAAGGTGTTGAATACTTATTGCCGTAAGACATTTCAGCTTATCATTTTTATTTAATTGGTAAAAATGTCTAAAGACAATCCACTTTGACATTATGGGATATTGTGTGTAGGCCAGTGACATAACATCTCAATTTAATCAATTTTAAATTCAGGCTGTAACACAACAAAATGTGGAAAAAGTCGAGGGGTGTGAATACTTTCTGAAGTAATTAACAGCTATTGTTTCAGTTCAATCCAGGGTTCAACTAAAAATAGACAATACATACCTAGGGTTTCAAACTTTCGTTGATTTCAAATGGAATTCTCTAGTTAATAATTAATATGTTGGATTCACGTCCCCATCTGAACCAAAAATCTAAGTTAAAGAATATAACTTATTGAAGTCAAACTTGTTTTAAAGTGCATTTAAAGTCTGATTTGATTTAGTCCTATTCTTTAACTTAGATTTTTGGTTCAGATATTAATAATTATTTGTCGACCCACATTTTTATGACATTGTATTCCCATTTGAACTCCCATTGAAACTGCTTTTAAAAAATGGTTGAAAGCGCAGTGATAACACATTCAGATGACAACTGCTTTTAGATGGTTAAAAGCACATTGATAACACATAGGGAATTCAACAGACTTCTGGCTGTATTTTTGAGTGGGTGAATAAAAGGTTGAAATCTCATTGATCAATGTCTAAACCAAATATTACCCAAAATGTCCTTGTTGAAATTACATATCGTGCCCAGTGCGTTGTTTGTCCTAATGTTGTTCCCCAGGGACAGTTCTGCCTTCCAGTAGACTAGGTGAAGCTTATGAATAAGGAAGTGTTTTATAGCACACAGTCATTCAAGGTATTAATCTGCAGACAATAGGGACCGATCAGATTTACTGGAGGGAAGGATTAGAGACTTGAACACCAGGAACGCTGTCAATTCTATTGCTTTTAAGCTTTGTTATGCAATTGAGACTGGTCTACTGCATAGGGATATGTGGTTTGTATGGTTTCTGTGTTTCTAAGGTAAACGTGAAATATCCTGTTCATTTGTGTATCTTGTTCTCCCAAGGGGAGACGGTAAAGGGAGTGGAGAACAGACCTGGGTCAAATACAGCAGGTCTGGAGGTGTGCTTCATTTAGCTTGACCAGCATGCAGATGTGGGCAGTTTGGCACTATTGGGACTATTCCATTGGTTCCATTGTACCAAGTCATTCTACGGTAGGTTTGATTTGCTGCCATTCGCTGCACATGTGTCAGCATCCTTGCATTTCAATGAATAAGCAGAAATCATCTAGATTCCTAATTTCCCCTATTGAATTATTGATCAATGAAGCACTGAACAATTCGTTGATATTAATTAGAAACGTATTGTCTTCGTACTGGTTGAAGTGTATGTTCAGTTATCTTAATAATAATTTGTGCTTACTGTGTGTATTTTTCCTTTGCAATTTCTAATTGTAAAGCAACGTTTTTGCATGCTGTTGTTTGTTTGGTCTAGAAAACTAGGAAACTGTGGTGCTAGAAGGGATGTTAGCAAAGTATTGGTATCTGTTGTGATGAAACTGTGTTGCTAGAAGGGATGTTAGCAAAGTATTGGTATCTGTTGTGATTTCATCTTCCATATTAGAGGAGCTGCAAGGCAGAGATTGAATGGGAAAGAAGACTACATTAACTGCGCTATGTAAATCCCAGAAGGAAATACGGTTCAGGAATTAATCAACTGTTAAATAATAATACAGAATAATTTACTGTCCGTATTGTGATGGCTATAGGAGAGAGAGAGAGACAGAGAGAGAGAGAGTGCAATCACAGCAGCAAGATTTGTGACCTGTTGCCACAAGAAAAGGGAAACCAGTGAAGAACAAACACCATTGTAAATTCAACCCATATTTATGTTGATTTATTTTCCCTTTTGTACTTTAACTATTTGCACATCATTACAACACTGTATATAGACATAATATGACATTTGAAATGTATTTTATTTTGGAACTTTTGTGAGTGTAATGTTTACTTTTATTGTTTATTTCACTTTTGTTTATTATCTATTTCACTTGCTTTGGCAATGTAAACATATGTTTCCCATGCCAACAAAGCCCTTAAATTGAATTGAGACTACTACTACTACTACTACTACTATTATTATTGATGCCTTATTGCTTTTGGTCCCACCATTTTTTGTTATATGTACAGTGGGGGAAAAAAGTATTTAGTCAGCCACCAATTGTGCAAGTTCTCCCACTTAAAAAGATGAGAGAGGCCTGTAATTTTCATCATAGGTACACGTCAACTATGACAGACAAAATGAGAAAAAGAAATCCAGAAAATCACATTGTAGGATTTTAATGAATTTATTTGCAAATTATGGTGGAAAATAAGTATTTGGTCAATAACAAAAGTTTCTCAATACTTTGTTATATACCCTTTGTTGGCAATGACACAGGTCAAACGTTTTCTGTAAGTCTTCACAAGGTTTTCACACACTGTTGCTGGTATTTTGGCCCATTCCTCCATGCAGATCTCCTCTAGAGCAGTGATGTTTTGGGGCTGTCGCTGGGCAACACAGACTTTCAACTCCCTCCAAAGATTTTCTATGGGGTTGTGATCTGGAGACTGGCTAGGCCACTCCAGGACCTTGAAATGCTTCTTACGAAGCCACTCCTTCGTTGCCCGGGCGGTGTGTTTGGGATCATTGTCATGCTGAAAGACCCAGCCACGTTTCATCTTCAATGCCCTTGCTGATGGAAGGAGGTTTTCACTCAAAATCTCACGATACATGGCCCCATTCATTCTTTCCTTTACACGGATCAGTCGTCCTGGTCCCTTTGCAGAAAAACAGCCCCAAGCATGATGTTTCCACTTTTACGCTGCTGCTACTCTGTTAAGTATTTATGCATTGTCACTTTAACTCTACCCACATGTACATATTACCTCAACTACCTCAACTAGCCGGTGCCCCCGCACATTGACTCTGCAACGGTACCCCCCTGTATATATAGCCTCCCTACTGTCACTTTATTTTACTTCTGCTCTTTTTTTTCTCAACACTTTTTTTGTTGTTGTTTTATTTTTACTTTTTTTGTTTAAAATAAATGCACTGTTGGTTAAGGGCTGTAAGTAAGCATTTCACTGTAATGTCTGCAACTGTTGTATTCGGCGCATGTGACCAATACAATTTGATTTGATTTTGATTTGATTTGAGCATTCTTTGTCCTCCAAACACGACGATTTGAGTTTTTACCAAAAAGTTATATTTTGGTTTCATCTGACCATATGACATTCTCCCAATCCTCTTCTGGATCATCCAAATGCACTCTAGCAAACTTCAGACAGGCCTGGACATGTACTGGCTTAAGCAGGGGGACACGTCTGCACTGCAGGATTTGAGTCCCTGGCGGCGTAGTGTGTTACTGATGGTAGGCTTTGTTACTTTGGTCCCAGCTCTCTGCAGGTCATTCACTAGGTCCCCCCGTGTGGTTATGGGATTTTTGCTCACCGTTCTTGTGATCATTTTGACCCCACGGGGTGAGATCTTGCGTGGAGCCCCAGATCGAGGGAGATTTTCAGTGGTCTTGTATGTCTTCCATTTCCTAATAATTGCTCCCACAGTTGATTTCTTCAAACCAAGCTGCTTACCTATTGCAGATTCAGTCTTCCCAGCCTGGTGCAGGTCTACAATTTTGTTTCTGGTGTCCTTTGACAGCTCTTTGGTCTTGGCCATAGTGGAGTTTGGAGTGTGACTGTTTGAGGTTGTGGACAGGTGTCTTTTATACTGATAACAAGTTCAAACAGGTGCCATTAATACAGGTAACGAGTGGAGGACAGAGGAGCCTCTTAAAGAAGAAGTTACAGGTCTGTGAGAGCCAGAAATCTTGCTTGTTTGTAGGTGACCAAATACTTATTTTCCACCATAATTTGCAAATAAATTCATTTAAAATCATACAATGTGATTTTCTGGATTTTTTTCTCTCTCAATTTGTCTGTCATAGTTGACGTGTACCTATGATGAAAATTACAGGCCTCTCTCATCTTTTTAAGTGGGAGAAGTTGCACAATTGGTGGCTGACTAAATACTTTTTTTCCCCACTGTATACTTTGACAATGTAAGTAATTTAACTTGCCATGTCAATAAAGTCTACTGAATTGAATTGAGAGAGTGAGAGAGACAGGGAGAGAGAAGGACATTATCTGTTCTACCTGATAATGAATTGCACCCACCTGGTGTCCCAGGTCTAAATCAGTCCCTGATTAGAGGGGAAGAATGAAAACATGCAGTGGAACTGGTTTGGAGGTCCAGAGTTGGAGTTTGAAAGGTTCTAGAATATAGCCTCCACTCCACAGTGTTCTGTCTCCAAACAGTGAGTTAGCACCCAGGTAAAGCCTGATATGAACATCTCTGCATGATACAGCGGCATTAGACAGTCCCCACTCTACTACAGTGCCTTCACAAAGTATTCATACCCCTTGACTTATTCCACATGTTGTTGTTGTTACAGCCTGAATTCAAAATGGATTCAATAGATTTTCTCACCCATCTACACACAATACCCCATAATGACAAAGTGAAAACATGTTTTTACGAAATGTTTGAAAATATGTTGAAAATTAAATACAGAAATATTTCATTTACATAAGTATATACACAAATTATTTAAGCTCTGTCAAGTTGTATGTTGATCATAGCCATTTTCAAGTCTTGCCATATAATTATTTTCGTCATTGTAAAATCTCCCTTCTCTGTGTTTGAAATTCACTGCTCGGGGCCTCCCGAGTGGTGCAGCGGTCTAAGGTGTCACTACAGACCCGGGTTCGATCCCAGGCTGTGTCACAACCGGCTGTGATCGGGAGTCCCATAGGGCGGCGCACAATTGGCCCAGCGTCGTCCGGGGTTAGGGGAGGGTTTGGCCGGGGAGGCTTTACTTGGCTCATCGCGCCTAGCGACTCCTTGTGGCGGGCTGGGTGCCTGCAGGCTGAATTCGGTCGTCAGTTGAACAGCGTTTCCTTCGACACATTGGTGCGGCTGGCTTCCGGGTTAAGCGGGCGGGTGTTAAGAAGCGCGGTTTGGTGAGTCATGTTTCGGAGGACGCGTGACTAGACCTTCGCCTCCCAAGCCCGTTGGGTGTTGCAGCGATGAGACAAGATCGAAATTGGGGAGAAAAAATAATGTAAAAAATCACAGCTCAACTGAGATAATTATATGTGTGGGGTACAGAGATGAGGTAGTATTCCAAAATCATGATAAACACTATTATTGCACACGGAGTAAGTCCATGCAACTTATTATGTGACTTGTTAAGCACATTTTTACTCATTAACTTCTTTAGGCTTACCATAAGAAAGGGGTTAAATACTTATGGACTCAAGACATTTCAGCTTTTCATTTTTATTAATTAGTAAACATTTCTAACTACATATTCCACTTTGACATAATTGGGGAATTGTGTGTAGGCCAGTGACACAAAATAATTGTTCTATCCATTTTCAATTCAGGCTGTAACACAACAAAATGTGGACAAAGTCAAGGGGTGTGAACACTTTCTAAAGGTATATAGACTTCATAGCTACTTTTCTTTACAAAAGACACAAATCTAAACTGACCACGCACCACTCATCTCTTCCCTGGTCCCCCAGACCTAAATTAGCCTTTGTCCTGGCCTAAAAGCCCTTTCTATGGAGATGTTCCATTAAGAATAAGGACTCAAGGACTAGGCTTAATCAAGGACTATGCTTAATCTGGGTCTGGGAAACCGGCCCCAAAAATATAGGCAGCATGTTATCTCCAGTTCTGAATGGTTGCATGTTCTAAAGTAGAACAGAAACAAGCACCCCTGTCTGTGGTGAATTCATCTCACATGCTGTATTTTACCACAGTATCATTCCATCTCCATACACCGTCCACCTGTCAGTCACACCCTAACCGGTCAGTCACACCCTAACCGGTCAGTCACACCCTTATCTGTCAGTCACACCCTTATCTGTCAGTCACACCCTAACCGGTCAGTCACACCCTTATCTGTCAGTCACACCCTTACCTGTCAGTCACACCCTAACCGGTCAGTCACACCCTTACCTGTCAGTC
This sequence comes from Coregonus clupeaformis, assembly GCF_020615455.1. Lineage (NCBI taxonomy): Eukaryota > Metazoa > Chordata > Actinopteri > Salmoniformes > Salmonidae > Coregonus > Coregonus clupeaformis. The sequence goes on along the minus strand of NW_025534492.1, from coordinate 111,699 downwards.
ACACCCTTACCTGTCAGTCACACCCTTACCGGTCAGTCACACCCTAACCGGTCAGTCACACCCTTACCTGTCAGTCACACCCTAACCGGTCAGTCACACCCTTACCTGTCAGTCACACCCTTACCTGTCAGTCACACCCTTATCTATGAGTACACACCAAACCAAAACTAAGTGCCTTTGTGCCAAGCTTTTCTGAAAACTCTTCATAATACAGAGATAGCAATACACTGAGGAAGAGATTAATTGATAGCAGAATACAGGAAGCCTATCAGGCATTGTTTCAACCAATGGCACATTGACGCGGCAGGTAGCTTAGTGGTTAAGAGCGTTGTGCCAGTAACTGAAAGGTCGCTGGTTCTAATCCCCGAGCTGACTAGGTGAAAAATCTGTTGATGTGCTCTTGAGCAAGGCACTTAACCCTAATTGCTCTGGATAAGAGCGTATGCTAAATATGTAAAATTAACTTTTTGACATGAAATCTCTCAAAGTCACACAGGGGCTATTTCACACTTTGATGGCATCAGGGATTGTAGATAGTTTCACATACTGTATCTTCAGAAAGTATTCACACCCCTGTACTTTTTCCACATTTTGTTGTGTTACAGCCTAAATTTAAAATTGATTACATTTGAGATTGTGTGTCACTGTCCAACACCCAATACCCTATAATGTCAAAGTGGAATTATGTTAAAACAATTTTTTTACTAATTAATTATAAATGTAAAGATGAAATGTCTATAAGTAAGTATTCAACCCCTTTGTTATGGCATGCTTAAATACGTTCAGGAGTAAAGATGTGCTCAACAAGTCACATTATAAGTTGCATGGACTCACTCTGTGTGCAATAATAGTGTTTAACATGGCATTGTCAGGTGGAATCCAACCTATGTCACCATACAGCCATTATAATAATAATAAAATGCCATTTAGCAGACACTTTTATCCAAAGCGACTTACAGTCATGTGTCCATTTATTTTTGTGTATGGGTGGTCCCGGGAATCGAAACCACTACCTTGGCGTTACAAGCGCCGTGCTCTACCAGTTGAGCTACAGAGGACCACACATTAGATACCGGCATACACTCTAGAGATTGAAAGCATTGACGGGAAAGTGCGCGGCACTGTTACTATTACAGTACTTCTGTACTGCGATTGGAGTGTCCGCCCTGACATTGGAAGGTTGGGAGTTCGATCCCCGGCAGAGTCATATCAAAGACTGTAAAAATGGGACCCGGTGCGTCTCTGCTTGGCACTTAGCATTAGGAGATAGATTGGCCACTCCTTGACCCGTCCCTCCAGGATTTTGACATTCTGCATAAAACTGTCTGATCATGTAAACATTTTTTTTCCCCGTTAACAAATTTCCGTAACAAATTGGACAAAAATTATTGCAAATTGTCCTGCAAAATGTAAGATTTGCCGCAGCAAATATCACAAAGAATGACGCGAAATTCTGGAGGGACTACTTGTCATGCCGAACATGTATGGTATGCCAATGAGTGGCAAGGAGTGGAATGTTAGGGCAAACAGACAGGACTGTCCAGAATATAAATATTTTGTTTCCATGTGACTTGTTGCAGAGCATGTTATGGTCGCAAGCAACTGATTGTATAACATTCAACTGATTGTATAACTGTCACACCCTGGCTCTGGGACTCTATATGTTGAGCCAGGGTGTGTTCATTCTGTTGTGTTTATTTCTATGTTGGCTAGAGTGACTCCCAATCAGAGGCAACGAGTGTCAGCTGTCGTTGGTTGTCTCTGATTGGGAGCCATATTTAAATTGTCTGTTTTCCCTTTGTGTTTGTGGGTTCTTGTTCCAGTTGGTTTGGTCATTGTTACCGAGGACGTTACGAGTCGTTTGTTGTTTTGTTTATTGTTGTTTCTATTATCACTAAAGATAATAAAGTTAACCATGTTCGTTCATCACGCTGCGCCTTGGTCTATTCAATACGATGATCGTGACAGAAGAACCCACCATACAAGGACCAAGCAGCGTGTCCAGGGGCAGATCTTGGACTGGACATGGGAGGAAGCGCCGGGAAAGGAGATGGAGAGGTTGGCGATGGCCCAGGTGGGCAAAGTGTGGTCCTGGGAGGACATGCTCGGGGGAAAAGGGCCATGGGCTAGGATTAAGGCCCTGGCGAGAGAGGAGCAGCGGCGTCAGCAGTGTCAACGTCGGACAGGCGAGAGGCAACCCCAGAAAATGTTTAGGGGGGGGCACACGGCATGGACGACGGGGCTGATGGAGGCAGAAAAGGGGCGGATTCAGAAGGCCACCAGGTTACGGGGGCCACTGGTCAAAGTAGGGAAGGAAGGTGTAGAGGCACGGCGAGAGGTACTGGGGTGTGTTACCAGTCCGGTCCGGCCCGTTCCAGATCCCGAGGTAGAGCCAGTGGTGTGTGTCCCCAGTACGGTCCGGCCTGTTCCGGCCCCTTGCACCAAGTGTACGGTGTGCGTCGCCAGCCCAGTCCGGCCTGTCCCTGCTCTACGCACCAAGCCTACGGTGTGCGTCGCCAGCCCAGTCCTGCCTGTCCCTGCTCCACGCACCAAGCCTACGGTGTGCGTCGCCAGCCCGGTCCGGCCTGTCCCTGCTCTACGCACCAAGCCTACGGTGTGCGTCGCCAGCCCAGTCCGGCCTGTCCCTACTCCACGCACCAAGCCTACGGTGTGCGTCGCCAGCCCGGTCCGGGCTGTCCCTGCTCCACGCACCAAGCCTACGGTGTGCGTCGCCAGCCCAGTCCGGCCTGTCCCTGCTCCACGCACCAAGCCTACGGTGTGCGTCGCCAGCCCGGTCCGGCCTGTCCCTGCTCCACGCACCAAGCCTACGGTGTGCGTCGCCAGCCCAGTCCGGCCTGTCCCTGCTCTACGCACCAAGCCTACGGTGTGCGTCGCCAGCCCAGCCCGGCCTGTCCCTGCTCCACGCACCAAGCCTACGGTGTGCGTCGTCAGCCTGGTAAGGCCCGTTCCTCCTCCACGCACCAAGCCAGGGGTGCGAGTCGTCAGCCTGGTAAGGCCCGTTCCTCCTCCACGCACCAAGCCAGGGGTGCGCGTCGTCAGCCTGGTAAGGCCCGTTCCTCCTCCACGCACCAAGCCAGGGGTGCGCGTCGTCAGTCCAGCACAACCCGTGCCTGGGTCACCGGTGCCTGGTAGGGTCCCGGTCAACTGCTCCACTACAGAGCTGAAGCTAACCGCTCCTGCTAAGTCCAGTTCAGCTCCAGCCAGCGGGGCCAGACTGGACCAGGGGCGCTATGGGGGGTTTATTGGAGGGTGGTGGGCAAGGCCGGAGCCAGAACCGCCGCCGAGGGAGGTATGCCCACCCAGCCCTCCCCTGTTTTGTTCAAGTTGAGGCGCGGTCACAGTCCGCGCCTTTAGGGGGGGGTACTGTCACACCCTGGCTCTGGGACTCTATATGTTGAGCCAGGGTGTGTTCATTCTGTTGTGTTTATTTCTATGTTGGCTAGAGTGACTCCCAATCAGAGGCAACGAGTGTCAGCTGTCGTTGGTTGTCTCTGATTGGGAGCCATATTTAAATTGTCTGTTTTCCCTTTGTGTTTGTGGGTTCTTGTTCCAGTTGGTTTGGTCATTGTTACCGAGGACGTTACGTAGTCGTTTGTTGTTTTGTTTATTGTTGTTTCTATTATCACTAAAGATAATAAAGTTAACCATGTTCGCTCATCACGCTGCGCCTTGGTCTATTCAATACGACGATCGTGACAATAACATTCAACTGATTGTATAACATTCAACTGATTGTATAACATTCAACTGATTGTATAACATTCAACTGATTGTATAACATTTAACTGATTGTATAACATTTAAGTGAGTGAACAATGCCTGTTCCAGTAAACGCTGTGGAAATACCGTTTCCCGTAAGCGATGTCAATAGATTCAAACGATTGACATCGCTTACACGAACAGGTATTTTGACAGCACACTGGAACAGGTTCTTACTTGTGCATCCAAGAATAGAAAAGGTTTTGAAGTGTGAATTATTGCAGTCAAAGCTTGTCATGTTGGCTATGAGGCGATTGAATCCGCATAGGCTTTTTTCGTGAGAGAATTGCTCGTATATCTGGAATTTGTAGGCCTACCTGGGTCGAGTTCGTTAGGGCAAAGCATTTGTGAGAGATTTATTATTTTTATAATTGATGGGATGACTAACTTAGAAAGAATGCATTCTTGACTGGGCTAATGTAGGTTGTGTCACCTGGCAAGCTGTGATTGATGTGAAGAGCTGTTTTAGGGGGTAAAATGAGATAAGGATTTGTGTCTCCAAATACTAGACTATACTGGTTCTTTGTGATCTGTGAACCTTCCTTGGATGTAGGAATGGTGTCTAAGGGAGCTGGCTCTTCTCACTATGACAGGTTGTTATGATAAACGTATGCCTGGTAACAGAAGAGGCGGGGAACAGCCGGTGCGCCAACGGATAGGCTGAGTAAGTCTAAACCACGCTCAAGTCTCTACTCTGATTGGCCAGCAGAGAGGTGGGAAACTCTCTCTGTCAGAGTATTTGAGCAAGAACCTGGAACAATGGATTAGTTCTCTGAAGTGCCCTGCGAGGTATTTCAAAGAGCCCGTATATACGAAACATCATATTTACCATTGAAGGTTTTTGCATTAATTAAAATAACTAGTATATCTTAGAAGTCGTGTTGACCTCTTTTGTTCCTAATGCCAGATTTGAATTGACGCAACTTTGACACATTAAAACTACAATATAGGACCACAATGAATGCAAGTGTTTTTTTTATATAATTGTACACATTTAGTACACCATAATATTAACAAAGTTACCTTTAGCGATGAAGCTTTCCATCATTTCCTTTAACTTTTGGAGGTCCAGCTCCTGAACAACCTGATCTCAGGGCAATTCAAATGAGTTGGGAGGTTTTTCTGTATGCCCCCCCATTGATTTGTAACTTTACGTTACCGTGTAGACACGATCCACTCTCTTGAATTGGTCAGCCATTAATTTCTGGAAATGGGTCAAAATTCTCTTAAGGATCAGTGGTACAATTCAATGTCCATGTGGGCTGTGTTACGTAGGTAAAACCTCTCGTTCTCTCAAACAGAGAATTAGTGAACATAAACGTTTTATCACGACAGGGATTATCCAGTCTCAGTACATTTTAATGACCAAAAGCGTGACATTTCTACCTTTCAGATTTTGTGGCAGAGAGAAAGTCAAGATATCATATGGTGGAGGGGATATAAATAATACTATGAGCAAAAGAGAATGTTTGGGGATTTTCAGCCTCTAGACATTATTCCCAAAAGGTCTTAATGATGAAATGCCCGTTATGTATGTTGTGTTGTAAATGAGAACATGAACTAATGCCACCGCTTCAGACGACTCTTGACGTTTTTTCTTGCACTGTACCCAATGATTTATGAAAACGTGTGGTTTTACATACGTGTTTAATATGCTTTATGTACACTTGATTAGAATACTATTTAAATGTACATTTTTATATTTGGTAACGCCTGTTTATTTTCCCTCGACTCCAACCCCATTCGATGCATTGAACGGATGTGGGTGGAGCAATGTCTACACAGGGATGCAAATGAAAAACACTCTCAAAAGCTCTGATGAACGCCTTGAGAACGATACGTAAAGCTTCATAAAGAGCAGTGATACTAGAGAACAGCGATGCTAGCAAGAGTAGTGATACTAGAGAACAGTGATACTAGAGAGCAGTGATACTAGCTAGAGCAGTGATACTAGAGAGCAGTGATACTAGAGAGCAGTGATACTAGAGAGCAGTGATACTAGCTAGAGCAGTGATACTAGAGAGCAGTGATACTAGAGAGCAGTGATACTAGAGAGCAGTGATACTAGAGAGCAGTGATACTAGCTAGAGCAGTGATACTAGCTAGAGCAGTGATACTAGAGAGCAGTGATACTAGAGAGCAGTGATACTAGCTAGAACAGAGATACTAGAGAACAGTGATACTAGCAAGAGCACTGATACTAGAGAGCAGTGATACTAGAGAACAGCGATGCTAGCAAGAGTAGTGATACTAGAGAGCAGTGATACTAGAGAGCAGTGATACTAGCTAGAACAGAGATACTAGAGAACAGTGATACTAGCAAGAGCACTGATACTAGAGAGCAGTGATACTAGAGAACAGTGATACTAGAGAGCAGTGATACTAGAGAACAGTGATACTAGAGAGCAGTGATACTAGCTAGAGCAGTGATACTAGAGAGCAGTGATACTAGAGAACAGTGATACTAGCTAGAGAAGTGATACTATCTAGAGAAGTGATACTTGAGAGTAGTGATACTAGAGAGCAGTGATATTAGAGAACAGTGATACTAGCTAGAGAAGTGATACTATCTAGAGAAGTGATACTTGAGAGTAGTGATACTAGAGAGCAGTGATATTAGAGAGCAGTGATACTAGAGAGCAGTGATACTAGAGAGCAGTGATACTAGAGAGCAGTGATACTAGAGAGCAGTGATACTAGAGAGCAGTGATACTAGAGAGCAGTGATACTAGAGAACAGTGATACTAGAGAGCAGTGATACTAGCTAGAGAAGTGATACTAGAGAGCAGTGATACTAGAGAGCAGTGATACTAGAGAGCAGTGATACTAGAGAGCAGTGATACTAGAGAGCAGTGCTACTAGAGTGCAGTGATACTAGAGAGCAGTGATACTAGCTAGAGCAGTGGTACTAGCTAGAGCAGTGATACTAGAGAGCAGTCATACTAGAGAGCAGTGATACTAGAGAGCAGTGATACTAGAGAGCAGTGATACTAGCTAGAGCAGTGATACTAGAGAGCAGTGATACTAGAGAGCAGTGATACTAGAGAACAGTGATACTAGAGAGCAGTGATACTAGAAAGCAGTGATACTAGCTAGAGCAGTGATACTAGAGAGCAGTGATACTAGAGAGCAGTGATACTAGCTAGAGAAGTGATACTAGAGAGCAGTGATAATAGAGAGCAGTGATACTAGAGAGCAGTGATACTAGAGAGCAGTGATACAAGCTAGAGCAGTGATACTAGAGAGCAGTGATACTAGAGAACAGTGATACTAGCTAGAGCAGTGATACTAGAGAGCAGTGATACTAGCTAGAGCAGTGATACTAGAGAGCAGTGATACTAGCTAGAGCAGTGATACTAGAGAGCAGTGATACTAGCTAGAGCAGTGATACTAGAGAGCAGTGATACTAGAGAGCAGTGATACTAGAGAGCAGTGATACTAGCTAGAGCAGTGATACTAGAGAGCAGTGATACTAGCTAGAGCAGTGATACTAGAGAGCAGTGATACTAGCTAGAGCAGTGATAATATAGAGCAGTGATACTAGCTAGAGCAGTGATACTAGAGAGCAGTGATACTAGAGAGCAGTGATACTAGCTAGAGCAGTGATACTAGAGAGCAGTGATACTAGAGAGCAGTGATACTAGAGAGCAGTGATACTAGAAAGCAGTGATACTAGAGAGCAGTGATACTAGCTAGAGCAGTAATACTAGAGAGCAGTGATACTAGAGAACAGTGATACTAGCTAGAGAAGTGATACTAGAGAGCAGTGATACTAGCTAGAGCAGTGATACTAGCTAGAGCAGTGATACTAGAGAGCAGTGATACTAGCTAGAGCAGTGATACTAGCTAGAGCAGTGATACTAGAGAGCAGTGATACTAGAGAGCAGTGATACTAGAGAGCAGTGATAATAGCTAGAGCAGTGATACTAGAGAGCAGTGATACTAGAGAACAGTGATACTAGAGAGCAGTGATACTAGCTAGAGCAGTGATACTAGAGAACAGTGATACTAAAGAACAGTGATACTAGAGAGCAGTGATACCAGCTAGAGCAGTGATACTAGAGAGCAGTGATACTAGCTAGACCAGTGATACTAGCTAGAGCAGTGATACTAGAGAGCAGTGATACTAGCTAGAGCAGTGATACTAGCTAGAGCAGTTATACTAGAGAGCAGTGATACTAGAGAGCAGTGATACTAGCTAGAGCAGTGATACTAGAGAGCAGTGATACTAGCTAGAGCAGTGATACTAGAGAGCAGTGATACTAGCTAGAGCAGTGATACTAGAGAGCAGTGATACTAGCTAGAGCAGTAATACTAGAGAGCAGTGATACTAGAGAGCAGTGATACTAGCTAGAGCAGTGATACTAGAGAGCAGTGATACTAACTAGAGCAGCGATACTAGAGAGCAGTGATACTAGCTAGAGCAGTGAGAATAGAGAGCAGTGATACTAGCTAAAGCAGTGATACTAGAGAGCAGTGATACTAGAGAGCAGTGATACTAGCTAGAGCAGTGACTCTAGAGAGCACTGATACTAGAGAGCAGTGATACTGGAAAGCAGTGATACTAGAGAGCAGTGATACTAGCTAGAGCAGTGATACTAGAGAGCAGTGATACTAGAGAGCAGTGATACTAGCTAGAGCAGTGATACTAGCTAGAGCAGTGATACTAGAGAGCAGTGATACTAGAGAGCAGTAATACTAGAGAGCAGTGATATAGAGAGCAGTGATACTAGCTAGAGCAGTGATACTAGAGAGCAGTGATACTAGCTAGAGCAGTGATACTAGAGAGCAGTGATACTAGCTAGAGCAGCGATACTAGAGAGCAGTGATACTAGCTAGAGCAGTGAGAATAGAGAGCAGTGATACTAGCTAGAGCAGTGATACTAGAGAGCAGTGATACTAGAGAGCAGTGATACTAGCTAGAGCAGTGACTCTAGAGAGCACTGATACTAGAGAGCAGTGATACTGGAAAGCAGTGATACTAGAGAGCAGTGATACTAGCTAGAGCAGTGATACTAGAAAGCAGTGATAATAGAGAGCAGTGATACTAGAGAGCAGTGATACTAGAAAGCAGTGATACTAGAGAGCAGTGATACTAGCTAGAATAGTAATAGTAGAGAGCAGTGATACTAGCTAGAGCAGTGATAATAGAGAGCAGTGATACTAGAGAGCAGTGATACTAGCTAGAGCAGTGATACTAGAGAACAGTGATACTAGCTAGAGCAGTGATACTAGAGAGCAGTGATACTAGAGAGCAGTGATACTAGAAAGCAGTGATAATAGAGAGCAGTGATACTAGAGAGCAGTGATAATAGAGAGCAGTGATACTAGAGAGCAGTGATACTAGCTAGAGCAGTGATACTAGAGAGCAGTGATACTAGCTAGAGCAGTGATACTAGAGAGCAGTGATACTAGAGAACAGTGATACTAGAGAGCAGTGAGACTAGAGAGCAGTGATACTAGCTAGAGCAGTGATACTAGAGAACAGTGATACTAAAGAACAGTGATACTAGAGAGCAGTTATACCAGTTAGAGCATTGATACTAGAGAGCAGTGATACTAGAAAGCAGTGATACTAGAGAGCAGTGATACTAGCTAAAGCAGTGATAATAGAGAGCAGTGATACTAGAGAGCAGTGATACTAGAAAGCAGTGATACTAGAGAGCAGTGATACTAGCTAGAGCAGTAATACTAGAGAGCAGTGATACTAGAGAGCAGTGATACTAGCTAGAGCAGTGATACTAGCTAGAGCAGTGATACTAGAGAGCAGTGATACTAGCTAGAGCAGTGATACTAGAGAGCAGTGATACTAGAGAGCAGTGATACTAGAGAGCAGTGATACTAGCTAGAGCAGTGATACTAGAGAGCAGTTATACTAGCTAGAGCAGTGATACTAGAGAGCAGTGATACTAGCTAGAGCAGTGATACTAGCTAGAGCAGTGATACTAGAGAGCAGTGATACTAGCTAGAGCAGTGATACTAGCTAGAGCAGTGATACTAGAGAGCAGTCATACTAGAGAGCAGTGATACTAGAGAGCAGTGATACTAGAGAGCAGTGATACTAGAGAGCAGTGATACTAGAGAGCAGTGATACTAGAAAGCAGTGATAATAGAGAGCAGTGATACTAGCTAGAGCAGTAATACTAGAGAGCAGTGATACTAGAGAGCAGTGATACTAGCTAGAGCAGTGATACTAGCTAGAGCAGTGATACTAGAGAGCAGTGATACTAGCTAGAGCAGTGATACCTGAGAGCAGTGATACTAGAGAGCAGTGATACTAGCTAGAGCAGTGATACTAGAGAGCAGCGATACTAGAGAGCAGTGATACTAGAGAACAGTGATACTAGAGAGCAGTGATACTAGAAAGCAGTGATACTAGCTAGAGCAGTGATACTAGAGAGCAGTGATACTAGAGAGCAGTGATACTAGCTAGAGAAGTGATACTAGAGAGCAGTGATAATAGAGAGCAGTGATACTAGAGAGCAGTGATACTAGAGAGCAGTGATACAAGCTAGAGCAGTGATACTAGAGAGCAGTGATACTAGAGAACAGTGATACTAGCTAGAGCAGTGATACTAGAGAGCAGTGATACTAGCTAGAGCAGTGATACTAGAGAGCAGTGATACTAGCTAGAGCAGTGATACTAGAGAGCAGTGATACTAGCTAGAGCAGTGATACTAGAGAGCAGTGATACTAGAGAGCAGTGATACTAGAGAGCAGTGATACTAGCTAGAGCAGTGATACTAGAGAGCAGTGATACTAGCTAGAGCAGTGATACTAGAGAGCAGTGATACTAGCTAGAGCAGTGATAATAGAGAGCAGTGATACTAGCTAGAGCAGTGATACTAGAGAGCAGTGATACTAGAGAGCAGTGATACTAGCTAGAGCAGTGATACTAGAGAGCAGTGATACTAGAGAGCAGTGATACTAGAGAGCAGTGATACTAGAAAGCAGTGATACTAGAGAGCAGTGATACTAGCTAGAGCAGTGATAATAGAGAGCAGTGATACTAGAGAGCAGTGATACTAGAAAGCAGTGATACTAGAGAGCAGTGATACTAGCTAGAGCAGTAATACTAGAGAGCAGTGATACTAGAGAACAGTGATACTAGAGAGCAGTGATACTAGAAAGCAGTGATACTAGAGAGCAGTGATACTAGCTAGAGAAGTGATACTAGAGAGCAGTGATACTAGCTAGAGCAGTGATACTAGCTAGAGCAGTGATACTAGAGAGCAGTGATACTAGCTAGAGCAGTGATACTAGCTAGAGCAGTGATACTAGAGAGCAGTGATACTAGAGAGCAGTGATACTAGAGAGCAGTGATAATAGCTAGAGCAGTGATACTAGAGAGCAGTGATACTAGAGAACAGTGATACTAGAGAGCAGTGATACTAGCTAGAGCAGTGATACTAGAGAACAGTGATACTAAAGAACAGTGATACTAGAGAGCAGTGATACCAGCTAGAGCAGTGATACTAGAGAGCAGTGATACTAGCTAGAGCAGTGATACTAGCTAGAGCAGTGATACTAGCTAGAGCAGTGATACTAGAGAGCAGTGATACTAGCTAGAGCAGTGATACTAGCTAGAGCAGTGATACTAGAGAGCAGTGATACTAGAGAGCAGTGATACTAGCTAGAGCAGTGATACTAGAGAGCAGTGATACTAGCTAGAGCAGTGATACTAGAGAGCAGTGATACTAGCTAGAGCAGTGATACTAGAGAGCAGTGATACTAGCTAGAGCAGTAATACTAGAGAGCAGTGATACTAGAGAGCAGTGATACTAGCTAGAGCAGTGATACTAGAGAGCAGTGATACTAACTAGAGCAGCGATACTAGAGAGCAGTGATACTAGCTAGAGCAGTGAGAATAGAGAGCAGTGATACTAGCTAGAGCAGTGATACTAGAGAGCAGTGATACTAGAGAGCAGTGATACTAGCTAGAGCAGTGACTCTAGAGAGCACTGATACTAGAGAGCAGTGATACTGGAAAGCAGTGATACTAGAGAGCAGTGATACTAGCTAGAGCAGTGATACTAGAGAGCAGTGATACTAGAGAGCAGTGATACTAGCTAGAGTAGTGTTACTAGCTAGAGCAGTGATACTAGAGAGCAGTGATACTAGAGAGCAGTGATACTAGCTAGAGCAGTGATACTAGAGAGCAGTGATACTAGCTAGAGCAGTGATACTAGAGAGCAGTGATACTAGCTAGAGCAGTGATACTAGAGAGCAGTGATACTAGCTAGAGCAGCGATACTAGAGAGCAGTGATACTAGCTAGAGCAGTGAGAATAGAGAGCAGTGATACTAGCTAGAGCAGTGATACTAGAGAGCAGTGATACTAGAGAGCAGTGATACTAGCTAGAGCAGTGACTCTAGAGAGCACTGATACTAGAGAGCAGTGATACTGGAAAGCAGTGATACTAGAGAGCAGTGATACTAGCTAGAGCAGTGATACTAGAGAGCAGTGATACTAGAGAGCAGTGATACTAGAAAGCAGTGATAATAGAGAGCAGTGATACTAGAGAGCAGTGATACTAGAAAGCAGTGATACTAGAGAGCAGTGATACTAGCTAGAGCAGTAATACTAGAGAGCAGTGATACTAGCTAGAGCAGTGATAATAGAGAGCAGTGATACTAGAGAGCAGTGATACTAGCTAGAGCAGTGATACTAGAGAACAGTGATACTAGCTAGAGCAGTGATACTAGAGAGCAGTGATACTAGAGAGCAGTGATACTAGAAAGCAGTGATAATAGAGAGCAGTGATACTAGAGAGCAGTGATAATAGAGAGCAGTGATACTAGAGAGCAGTGATACTAGCTAGAGCAGTGATACTAGAGAGCAGTGATACTAGCTAGAGCAGTGATACTAGAGACAGTGATACTAGAGAGCAGTGATACTAGAAAGCAGTGATAATAGAGAGCAGTGATACTAGAGAGCAGTGATACTAGAAAGCAGTGATACTAGAGAGCAGTGATACTAGCTAGAGCAGTGATACTAGAGAGCAGTGATACTAGAGAACAGTGATACTAGCTAGAGCAGTGATAATAGAGAGCAGTGATACTAGAGAGCAGTGATACTAGCTAGAGCAGTGATAATAGAGAGCAGTGATACTAGAGAGCAGTGATACTAGCTAGAGCAGTGATACTAGAGAGCAGTGATACTAGCTAGAGCAGTGATACTAGAGAGCAGTGATACTAGCTAGAGCAGTGATACTAGAGAGCAGTGATACTAGCTAGAGCAGTGATACTAGCTAGAGCAGTGATACTAGAGAGCAGTGATACTAGCTAGAGCAGTGATACTAGCTAGAGCAGTGATACTAGAGAGCAGTGATACTAGCTAGAGCAGTGATACTAGAGAGCAGTGATACTAGCTAGAGCAGTGATACTAGAGAGCAGTGATACTAGCTAGAGCAGTGATTCTAGAGAGCAGTGATACTAGAGAGCAGTGATACTAGACAACAGTAATACTAGAGAACAGTGATACTAGAGAGCAGTGATACTAGACAACAGTGATACTAGAGAGCAGTGATACTAGAGAGCAGTGATACTAGCTAGAGCAGTGATACTAGAGAGCAGTGATACTAGCTAGAGCAGTGATACTAGAGAGCAGTGATACTAGCTAGAGCAGTGATACTAGAGAGCAGTGATACTAGAGAGCAGTGATACTAGACAACAGTGATACTAGAGAACAGTGATACTAGAGAGCAGTGATACTAGACAACAGTGATACTAGAGAGCAGTGATACTAGAGAGCAGTGATACTAGCTAGAGCAGTGATACTAGAGAGAAGTGATACTAGCTAGAGCAGTGATACCTGAGAGCAGTGATACTAGAGAGCAGTGATACTAGCTAGAGCAGTGATAATAGAGAGCAGTGATACTAGAGAGCAATGATACTAGCTAGAGCAGTGATAATAGAGAGCAGTGATACTAGAGAGCAGTGATACTAGCTAGAGCAGTGATAATAGAGAGCAGTGATACTAGAAAGCAGTGATCCCAGAGAGCAGTGATACTAGCTAGAGCAGTGATACTAGAGAGCAGTGATACTAGAGAACAGTGATACTAGCTAGAGCAGTGATACTAGAGAGCAGTGATACTAGCTAGAGCAGTGATACTAGAGAGCAGTGATACTAGCTAGAGCAGTGATACTAGAGAACAGTGATACCAGCTAGAGCAGTGATACTAGAGAACAGTGATACTAGAGAACAGTGATACTACAGAGCAGTGATACTAGCTAGAGCATTGATACTAGCTAGAGCAGTGATACTAGAGAGCAGTGATACTAGAGAGCAGTGATACTAGCTAGAGCAGTGATACTAGAGAGCAGTGATACTAGAGAGCAGTGATACTAGAGAGCAGTGATACTAGCTAGAGCAGTGATACTTGAGAGCAGTGATACTAGAGAACAGTGATACTAGAGAGCAGTTAGACTAGAGAGCAGTGATACTAGCTAGAGCAGTGATACTAGAGAACAGTGATACTAAAGAACAGTGATACTAGAGAGCAGTGATACCAGCTAGAGCAGTGATACTAGAGAGCAGTGATACTAGCTAGAGCAGTGATACTAGAGAACAGTGATACTGGAGAACCGTGATACTACAGAGCAGTGATACTAGAGAGCAGTGATACCAGCTAGAGCAGTGATACTAGAGAGCAGTGATACTAGAGAGCAATGATACTAGCTAGAGCAGTGATACTAGAGAGCAGTGATACTAGCTAGAGCAGTGATACTAGAGCAGTGATACTAGAGAACAGTGATACTAAAGAACAGTGATACTAGAGAGCAGTGATACCAGCTAGAGCAGTGATACTAGAGAGCAGTGATACTAGAGAGCAGTGATACTAGAGAGCAGTCATACTAGAGAGCAGTGATACTAGAGAGCAGTGACACTAGAGAGTAGTGATACTAGAGAGCAGTCATACTAGAGAGCAGTGATACTAGAGAGCAGTGATACTAGAGAGCAGTGATACTAGAGAGCAGTGATACTAGAGAGCAGTGATACTAGCTAGAGCAGTGATACTAGCTAGAGCAGTGATACTAGAGAGCAGTGATACTAGAGAGCAGTGATACTAGACAGTAGTGATACTAGAGAGCAGTGATACTAGAGAGCAGTGATACTAGAGAGCAGTGATACTAGCTAGAGCAGTGATACTAGAGAGCAGTGATACTAGAGAACAGTGATACTAGAGAGTAGTGATACTAGAGAGCAGTGATACTAGAGAGCAGTGATACTAGAGAACAGTGATACTAGAGAGTAGTGATACTAGAGAGCAGTTATACTAGAGAACAGTGATACTAGAGAACAGTGATACCAGAGAGCAGTGATACTAGCTAGAGCAGTGATACTAGAAAGTAGTGATACTAGAGAGCAGTGATACTAGCTAGAGCAGTGATACTAGAGAGCAGTGATACTAGCTAGAGCAGTGATACTAGAGAGCAGTGATACTAGCTAGAGCAGTGATACTAGAGAGCAGTGATACTAGAGAGCAGTGATACTAGACAACAGTGATACTAGAGAACAGTGATACTAGAGAGCAGTGATACGAGACAACAGTGATACTAGAGAGCAGTGATACTAGAGAGCAGTGATACTAGCTAGAGCAGTGATACTAGAGAGCAGTGATACTAGCTAGAGCAGTGATACTAGAGAGCATTGATACTAGCTAGAGCAGTGATACTAGAGAGCAGTGATACTAGAGAGCAGTGATACTAGACAACAGTGATACTAGAGAACAGTGATGCTAGAGAGCAGTGATACTAGACAACAGTGATACTAGAGAGCAGTGATACTAGAGAGCAGTGATACTAGCTAGAGCAGTGATACTAGAGAGCAGTGATACTAGCTAGAGCAGTGATACTAGAGAGCAGTTATACTAGCTGGAGCAGTGATACCTGAGAGCAGTGATACTAGAGAGCAGTGATACTAGCTAGAGCAGTGATAATAGAGAGCAGTGATACTAGATAGCAGTGATACTAGCTAGAGCAGTGATAATAGAGAGCAGTGATACTAGAGAGCAGTGATACTAGCTAGAGCAGTGATACTAGAGAGCAGTGATACTAGAAAGCAGTGATACTAGAGAGCAGTGATACTAGCTAGAGCAGTGATACTAGAGAGCAGTGATACTAGAGAACAGTGATACTAGCTAGAGCAGTGATACTAGAGAGCAGTGATACTAGCTAGAGCAGTGATACTAGAGAGCAGTGATACTAGCTAGAGCAGTGATACTAGAGAACAGTGATACCAGCTAGAGCAGTGATACTAGAGAACAGTGATACTAGAGAACAGTGATACTACAGAGCAGTGATACTAGCTAGAGCATTGATACTAGCTAGAGCAGTGATACTAGAGAGCAGTGATACTAGAGAGCAGTGATACTAGCTAGAGCAGTGATACTAGAGAGCAGTGATACTAGAGAGCAGTGATACTAGCTAGAGCAGTGATACTTGAGAGCAGTGATACTAGAGAACAGTGATACTAGAGAGCAGTTAGACTAGAGAGCAGTGATACTAGCTAGAGCAGTGATACTAGAGAACAGTGATACTAAAGAACAGTGATACTAGAGAGCAGTGATACCAGCTAGAGCAGTGATACTAGAGAGCAGTGATACTAGCTAGAGCAGTGATACTAGAGAACAGTGATACTGGAGAACCGTGATACTACAGAGCAGTGATACTAGAGAGCAGTGATACCAGCTAGAGCAGTGATACTAGAGAGCAGTGATACTAGAGAGCAGTGATACTAGCTAGAGCAGTGATACTAGAGAGCAGTGATACTAGCTAGAGCAGTGATACTAGAGCAGTGATACTAGAGAACAGTGATACTAAAGAACAGTGATACTAGAGAGCAGTGATACCAGCTAGAGCAGTGATACTAGAGAGCAGTGATACTAGAGAGCAGTGATACTAGAGAGCAGTCATACTAGAGAGCAGTGATACTAGAGAGCAGTGATACTAGAGAGCAGTGATACTAGAGAGCAGTGATACTAGAGAGCAGTGATACTAGAGAGCAGTGATACTAGCTAGAGCAGTGATACTAGCTAGAGCAGTGATACTAGAGAGCAGTGATACTAGAGAGCAGTGATACTAGAGAGTAGTGATACTAGAGAGCAGTGATACTAGAGAGCAGTGATACTAGAGAGCAGTGATACTAGCTAGAGCAGTGATACTAGAGAGCAGTGATACTAGAGAACAGTGATACTAGAGAGTAGTGATACTAGAGAGCAGTGATACTAGAGAGCAGTGATACTAGAGAGCAGTGATACTAGCTAGAGCAGTGATACTAGAGAACAGTGATACTAGAGAGTAGTGATACTAGAGAGCAGTGATACTAGAGAACAGTGATACTAGAGAACAGTGATACCAGAGAGCAGTGATACTAGCTAGAGCAGTGATACTAGAAAGTAGTGATACTAGAGAACAGTGATACTAGAGAACAGTGATACTAGCTAGAGCAGTGATACTAGAGAGCAGTGATACTAGCTACAGCAGTGATACTAGAGCAGTGATACTAGAGAACAGTGATACTAAAGAACAGTGATACTAGAGAGCAGTGATACCAGCTAGAGCAGTGATACTAGAGAGCAGTGATACTAGAGAGCAGTGATACTAGAGAACAGTCATACTAGAGAGCAGTGATACTAGAGAGCAGTGACACTAGAGAGTAGTGATACTAGAGAGCAGTCATACTAGAGAGCAGTGATACTAGAGAGCAGTGATACTAGAGAGCAGTGATACTAGAGAGCAGTGATACTAGAGAGCAGTGATACTAGAGAGCAGTGATACTAGCTAGAGCAGTGATACTAGCTAGAGCAGTGATACTAGAGAGCAGTGATACTAGAGAGCAGTGATACTAGAGAGTAGTGATACTAGTGAGCAGTGATACTAGAGAGCAGTGATACTAGAGAGCAGTGATACTAGCTAGAGCAGTGATACTAGAGAGCAGTGATACTAGAGAACAGTGATACTAGAGAGTAGTGATACTAGAGAGCAGTGATACTAGAGAGCAGTGATACTAGAGAGCAGTGATACTAGAGAGCAGTGATACTAGAGAGCAGTGATACTAGAGAGCAGTGATACTAGAGAGCAGTGATACTAGAGAGCAGTGATACTAGAGAGCAGTGATACTAGAGAACAGTGATACTAGAGAGCAGTGATACTAGAGAGCAGTGATACTAGAGAGCAGTGATACTAGCTAGAGCAGTGATACTAGAGAGCAGTGATACTAGAGAACAGTGATACTAGAGAGCAGTGATACTAGCTAGAGCAGTGATACTAGAGAGCAGTGATACTAGAGAACAGTGATACTAGAGAGTAGTGATACTAGAGAGCAGTGATACTAGCTAGAGCAGTGATACTAGAGAGCAGTGATACTAGAGAACAGTGATACTAGAGAGCAGTGATACTAGAGAGTAGTGATACTAGAGAGCAGTGATACTAGAGAGCAGTGATACTAGAGAGCAGTGATACTAGAGAGCAGTGATACTAGCTAGAGCAGTGATACTAGAGAGCAGTGATACTAGAGAACAGTGATACTAGAGAGCAGTGATACTAGAGAGTAGTGATACTAGAGAGCAGTGATCACTAGAGAGCAGTGATACTAGAGAGCAGTGATACTAGAGAGCAGTGATACTAGAGAACAGTGATACTAGAGAGCAGTGATACTAGAGAGCAGTGATACTAGAGAGCAGTGATACTAGAGAGCAGTGATACTAGAGAGCAGTGATACTAGCTAGAGCAGTGATACTAGAGAGCAGTGATACTAGAGAACAGTGATACTAGAGAGTAGTGATACTAGAGAGCAGTGATACTAGAGAGCAGTGATACTAGAGAGCAGTGATACTAGCTAGAGCAGTGATACTAGAAAGTAGTGATACTAGAGAACAGTGATACTAGAGAACAGTGATCCTAGCGGGTTTCTTCTTTTTCCTCTCAGGATCAGTGGTAATAAACAACAACAAGATGCTGTATGAAGGAATGAAATGATAAATGGGTGAGAATGTTTGCATTTTGATGCTTCAAATTCATATTTTTGACCAAATAAAGCATGTTACAAACAACGCCCTATGTAGGACTGAGCTAGACCAGGGACAGGTGGACTGCCGTGGTGAACACACTGGCTGGGTTGTTCTCCACAGTCCGCAGCTCCTCTTTGGTTTCTGATTCATCTACCTATTTTGATTTAGTGGCAGACAATTAATTGTTCTCTTTTATAACTGTTTCCTTATAAAATAAAATAAAAAATGGTCTGCCAGTAAATAAAATGTGGTTTTGTCCTTCATTGAGCACAGTGAGCACAACGTTTTCACTCTTTATCAACAATACAGTATGTCCTGTTTCTAAACCTGTTGATTGTTAAAACACCTGTCATTCAGCTTATGTAGTAGCATCATTAGTTCTTTCTACTTGTATAGTACTGTCTAGTGGTGGGGCAGTTTCCGTAGACTAAAAAACTCAAAACCCCTCAGTAAGAATGTGTTGTTCACTCTTCCTCTACTCTCTCTGTTCCTCACTGTCCCCCTCTCTCTCTGTCTCTCTCTCTCTGTCCTCTCTCTCTCGCTGTCTGATCCGTTCCTCCACAATCAGACAAAACAAGTCAAACACCGAGACATAGATCGGTGGCAGCTAGTACTCCGGGGACGACGAACGCCGAAGCCTGCCCGAGCAAGGAGGAGGAGCAGCCTCGGCTGATTCCGTGACAGTACCCCCCCCCTTGACGCGCGGCTCCAGCCGTGCGCCGACCCCGGCCTCGGGGACGGCCAGGAGGACGCGGAGCAGGGCGAGTCGGATGACTCCGGTGGAAGTCCCTCAACATGGAGGGATCTAGAATGTCCCTCCTGGGGACCCAGCACCATTCCTCCGGACCGTACCCCTCCCACTCCACGAGATACTGCAGGCCCCCGTCCGACGCCTCGAATCCAAAATGGAACGGACTGAGTACGCCGGAGCCCCCTCGATGTCCAACGGGGGCGGAGGGAGCCTCTCGTACCTCACTCTCTTGGAGTGGACCAGCCACCACCGGCCTGAGGAGAGACACATGGAACGAGGGGTTAATGCGGTAATTAATGGGCAGTTGTAACCTATAACATACCTCGTTCAATCTCCTCAGGACTTTAAAGGGCCCCACAAACCGCCGACCCAGCTTCCGGCAGGGCAGGCGAAGGGGCAGGTTTCGGGTCGAAACCTGCCCCCGGTCTCCCGGTGCATACACCGGAGCCTCACTGCGGTGGCGATCGGTGCTCGCCTTTTGCCGCCTGATGGCCCGCTGCAGATGGACATGCGCAGCGTTCCAAGTTTTTTCTGAGCGCCGAAACCACTCGTCCACCGCAGGGGCTTCGGTCTGGCTCTGATGCCAAGGTGCCAGAACCGGCTGATAACCTAACACACACTGGAAAGGCGTAAGGTTAGTGGACGAATGGCGGAGGGAGTTTTGGGCTATCTCTGCCCAGGGAATATATCCCGACCACTCCTCTTGCCGGTCCTGGCAATATGGCCTCAGAAACCTACCCACATCCTGGTTAACTCTCTCCACCTGCCCATTACTCTCGGGGTGAAAACCTGAGGTAAGGCTAATCGAGACCCCCAGACGTTCCATAAATGCCCTCCAAACTCTAGAGGTGAACTGGGGACCCCGATCAGACACTATATCCTCAGGCATCCCATAGTGCCGGAAGACGTGTGTAAACAGGGCCTCAGCAGTTTGTAGGGCAGTAGGGAGACCTGGCAGGGGAATGAGACGGCAGGCTTTAGAAAACCGATCCACAACGACCAAGATCGTAGTGTTCCCCTGGGAGGGAGGAAGGTCCGTGACAAAATCCACCGATAGATGAGACCACGGCCGTTGTGGAACTGGTAGGGGTTGTAACTTCCCCCTGGGCAGGTGTCTAGGTGCCTTACACTGGGCGCACACCGAGCAGGAGGAAACATAAACCCTCACGTCCTTAGCTAAGGTTGGCCACCAGTACTTCTCACTAAGGCAGTGCACTGTCCGACCAATACCCGGATGACCAGAGGAGGGTGACGTGTGAGCCCAGTATATCAAACAGTCGAAACAAGACATTGACCACCTTGCCTGGCGAGGATTCAGCCTCCTCACTGCCCGGATGTACTCCAGGTTACGATGGTCAGTCAGAATGAGAAAAGGGTGTTTAGCCCCCTCAAGCCAATGTCTCCACACCTTCAGGGCTTGAACCACAGCCAGCAGCTCCCTATCCCCCACGTCATAATTGCGCTCCGCCGGACTGAGCTTCTTAGAATAGAAAGCACAGGGGTGGAGTTTAGGTGGCGTACCCGAGCGCTGAGACAGCACAGCGCCGATCCCAGCCTCGGAAGCGTCCACCTCCACCTGAAATGCCAAAGAGGGATCCGGATGTGCCTTCAGACGTTTAAACGCCCTGTCCGCCTCAACTGACATTTACATTTACATTTTAGTCATTTAGCAGACGCTCTTATCCAGAGCGACTTACAGGAGCAATTAGGGTTAAGTGCCTTGCTCAAGGGCACATTTACGTCATTTAGCAGACGCTCTAGTCCAGAGCGACTCACAAATTGATGCATTCACCCTATAGCCAGTGGGATAACCACTTTACAAATTTTTTTTGGGGGGGTAGAAGGATTACTTTATCCTATCCCAGGTATTCCTTAAAGAGGTGGGGTTTCAAATGTCTCCGGAAGGTGGTGAGCGACTCCGCTGTGTGTGTGTGGGGGGTAGAAGGATTGCTTTATCCTATCCCAGGTATTCCTTAAAGAGGTGGGGTTTCAAATGTCTCCGGAAGGTGGTGAGTGACTCCGCTGTCCTGGCGTCGTGAGGGAGCTTGTTCCACCATTGGGGTGCCAGAGCAGCGAACAGTTTTGACTGGGCTGAGCGGGAACTATGCTTCCGCAGAGGAAGGGGAGCCAGCAGGCCAGAGGTGGATGAACGCAATGCCCTCGTTTGGGTGTAGGGACTGATCAGAGCCCGAAGGTACAGAGGTGCCGTTCCCCTCGCTGCTCCAAAGGCAAGCACCATGGTCTTGTAACGGATGCGAGCTTCAACTGGAAGCCAGTGGAGTGTGCGGAGGAGGGGGGTGACGTGAGAGAACTTGGGAAGGTTGAACACCAGACGGGCTGCGGCATTCTGGATGAGTTGTAGGGGTTTAATGGCACATGCAGGGGAGGCCAGCCAACAGCGAGTTGCAGTAATCCAGACGGGGAGATGACAAGTGCCTGGATTAGGACCTGTGCCGCTTCCTGTGTAAGGCAGGGTCGTACTCTCCGAATGTTGTAGAGCATGAACCTGCAGGAGCGGGTCACCGCCTTGATGTTAGCGGAGAACGACAGGGTGTTGTCCAGGGTCACGCCAAGGCTCTTCGCACTCTGGGAGGAGGACACAACGGAGTTGTCAACCGTGATGGCGAGATCATGGAACGGGCAGTCCTTCCCCGGGAGGAAGAGCAGCTCCGTCTTGCCAGGGTTCAGCTTGAGGTGGTGATCCGTCATCCATACTGATATGTCTGCCAGACATGCAGAGATGCGATTCGCCACCTGGTTATCAGAAGGGGGGAAAGGAGAAGATTAGTTGTGTATCGTCAGCGTAGCAATGATAGGAGAGGCCGTGTGAGGATATGACAGAGCCAAGTGACTTGGTGTATAGGGAGAAAAGGAGAGGGCCTAGAACTGAGCCCTGGGGGACACCAGTGGTGAGAGCACATGGTGCGGAGACAGCTTCTCGCCACGCCACTTGGTAGGAGCGACCGGTCAGGTAGGGACGCAATCCAGGAGTGAGCCGCGCCGGAGATGCCCAGCTCGGAGAGGGTGGAGAGGAGGATCTGATGGTTCACAGTATCAAAGGCAGCAGACAGGTCTAGAAGGACAAGAGCAGAGGAGAGAGAGTTAGCTTTAGCAGTGCGGAGAGCCTCCGTGACACAGAGAAGAGCAGTCTCAGTTGAATGACCAGTCCTGAAACCTGATTGGTTTGGATCAAGAAGGTCATTCTGAGAGAGATAGCAAGAGAGTTGGCTAAAGACGGCACGCTCAATAGTTTTGGAAAGAAAAGAAAGAAGGGATACTGGTCTGTAGTCTGTAGATTGTCTCCGTGCTGCTGTGCTGTTTGCTGCTACTTGGCTACCTGCCTAGACAAGTTGACGCCCTCTTGTTTCTCGCTTCCGCATTGTCTCCGTGCTGCTGTGCTGTTTGCTGCTACTTGGCTACCTGCCAAACTATTCACGTTTTACTTTTAATAAACGTTTAATCAATCTCTGTGTTCAACAAATTTACCAACTTTTTAGTTTTGTCCTCACTCATCTTTTTTCGTTAAACTTTTTCATCCCGGACGTTTTATCCCGAGACAGAAGAGTCATTTTCCTGTGCGTTTTTGCTGCCAACTTTACTTTATTTTCCTTTTTTCCATCGCAACTTTTTTCCCTCATTCAACTTTTTTCACTCCGGACGCTTTATCTGGACATGGTTCGTCAACATCTTCAACAGCCGAAGCTAAGTAGTAACATTAACATGATGTCTTCTAATTGCAGTCGCTGTACTCATAATATACAGGAGAACGATCGCCTTACGGCGAGAATAGCTGTGCTACAAGCCCAGCTTCAGACGCAATCGTTAGGCAAGGGTAATTTCAGTGTAGGAAAGGAAGAAACAGCGTCTGTGCCACCAGTAAGTACAGATAGTAACGTTAGTATAAATCCCCCCGCACAGTCCCCGCAGCCGGACAACTTTCTCATGGCTTCTGGAGGGAAATACTGTTGGAATGATCAACCGGTGTCGCTCATTCAGCCGACAGAAACTTTCAACCGGTTTTCCCCATTATGTAGCGAGTCGGAGTCTGAGTCTGAGTCTTCTCTTGTCTCTACTCCTCCCGTTACGGGGTCTGAGACGCCGAAGGCTCCCACCATTAGCTCTGACAAATTGAAAACCCTAGTCATTGGCGACTCCATTACCCGCAGTATTAGACTTAAAACGAATCACCCAGCGATCATACACTGTTTACCAGGGGGCAGGGCTACCGACGTTAAGGCTAATCTAAAGATGGTGCTGGCTAAAGCTAAAACTGGCGAGTGTAGAGAGTATAGAGATATTGTTATCCACGTCGGCACCAACGATGTTAGGATGAAACAGTCAGAGGTCACCAAGTGCAACATAGCTTCAGTGTGTAAATTAGCTAGAAAGATGTGTCGGCATCGAGTAATTGTCTCTGGCCCCCTCCCAGTTAGGGGGAGTGACGAGCTCTACAGCAGAGTCTCAGCACTCAATCGCTGGTTGAAAACTGTTTTCTGCCCCTCCCAAAAGATAGAATTTGTAGATAATTGGCCCTCTTTCTGGGACTCACCCACAAACAGGACCAAGCCTGACCTGCTGATGAGGGACGGACTCCATCCTAGCTGGAGGGGTGCTCTCATCTTATCTACCAACATAGATAGGGCTCTAACTCCTTTAGCCCCACAGTGAAATAGGGTGCAGGCCAGGCAGCAGGCTGTTAGCCAACCTGCCAGCTTAGTGGAGTCTGCCAATAGCACAGTCAGTGTAGTCAGCTCAGCCATACCCATTGAGACTGTGTCTGTGCCTCGACCTAGGTTGGGCAAAACTAAACATGGCGGTGTTCACCTTAGCAATCTTATTAGGATAAAGACCTCCTCCATTCCTGCCATTATTGAAAGAGATCGTGATACCTCACATCTCAAAATAGGGTTACTTAATGTTAGATCCCTCACTTCAAAGGCAGTCATAGTCAATGAACTAATCACTGATCATAATCTTGATGTGATTGGCCTGACTGAAACATGGCTTAAGCCTGATGAATTTGCTGTGTTAAATGAGGCCTCACCTCCTGGTTACACTAGTGACCATATTCCCCGTGCATCCCGCAAGGGCGGAGGTGTTGCTAACATTTACGATAGCAAATTTCAATTTACAAAAAAAAAAATGGCGTTTTCATCTTTTGAGCTTCTAGTCATGAAATCTATGCAGCCTACTCAATCACTTTTTATAGCTACTGTTTACAGGCCTCCTGGGCCATATACAGCGTTCCTCTCTGAGTTTCCTGAATTCCTATCAGACCTTGTAGTCATAGCAGATCATATTCTAATTTTTGGTGATTTTAATATTCACATGGAGAAGTCCACAGACCCACTCCAAAAGTCTTTCGGAGCCATCATCGACTCAGTGGGTTTTGTCCAACATGTCTCTGGACCTACTCACTGCCACAGTCATACTCTGGACCTAGTTTTGTCCCATGGAATAAATGTTGTAGATCTTAATGTTTTTCCACAAAATCCTGGACTATCGGACCACCATTTTATTACGTTTGCAATCGCAACAAATAATCTGCTCAGACCCCAACCAAGGAGCATCAAAAGTCGTGCTATAAATTCTCAGACAACACAAAAATTCTTTGATGCCCTTCCAGACTCCTTCTGCCTACCCAAGGACGTCAGAGGACAAAAATCAGTTAACCACTTAACTGAGGAACTCAATTTAACCTTGCGCAATACCCTAGATGCAGTTGCACCCCTAAAAACGAAAAACATTTGTCATAAGAAACTAGCTCCCTGGTATACAGAAAATACCCGAGCTTTGAAGCAAGCTTCCAGGAAATTGGAACGGAAATGGCGCCACACCAAACTGGAAGTCTTCCGACTAGCTTGGAAAGACAGTACCGTGCAGTACCGAAGAGCCCTCACTGCTGCTCGATCATCCTACTTTTCCAACTTAATCGAGGAAAATAAGAACAATCCAAAATTTCTTTTTGATACTGTTGCAAAGCTAACTAAAAAGCAGCATTCCCCAAGAGAGGATGGCTTTCACTTCAGCAGTAATAAATTCATGAACTTCTTTGAGGAAAAGATCATGACCATTAGAAAGCAAATTACGGACTCCTCTTTGAATCTGCGTATTCCTCCAGGGCTTAGCTGTCCTGGATCTGCACAGCTCTGCGAGGGCCTGGGATCGGGAGAGACACTTAAGTGTTTTTGTACTATATCTCTTGACACAATGATGAAAATAATCATGGCCTCTAAACCTTCAAGCTGCATACTGGATCCTATTTCTACTAAACTGCTGAAGGAGCTGCTTCCTGTGCTTGGCCCTCCTATGTTGAACATAATAAACAGCTCTCTATCCACCGGATGTGTACCAAACTCACTAAAAGTGGCAGTGATAAAGCCTCTCTTGAAAAAGCCAAACCTTGACCCGGAAAATATAAAAAACTATCGGCCTATATCGAATCTTCCATTCCTCTCAAAAATTTTAGAAAAAGCTGTTGCGCAGCAACTCACTGCCTTTCTGAAGACAAACAATGTATACGAAATGCTTCAGTCTGGTTTTAGACCCCATCATAGCACTGAGACTGCACTTGTGAAGGTGGTAAATGACCTTTTAATGGCGTCAGACCGAGGCTCTGCATCTGTCCTCGTGCTACTAGACCTTAGTGCTGCCTTTGACACTATCGATCACCACATTCTTTTGGAGAGACTGGAAAACCAAATTGGTCTACACGGACAAGTTCTGGCCTGGTTTAGATCTTACCTGTCGGAAAGATATCAGTTTGTCTCTGTGAATGGTCTGTCCTCCGACAAATCAACTGTACATTTCGGTGTTCCTCAAGGTTCCGTTTTAGGACCACTATTGTTTTCACTATATATTTTACCTCTTGGGGATGTTATTCGAAAACATAATGTTAACTTTCACTGCTATGCGGATGACACACAGCTGTACATTTCAATGAAACATGGTGAAGCCCCAAAATTGCCCTCGCTAGAAGCCTGTGTTTCAGACATAAGGAAGTGGATGGCTGAAAACTTTCTACTTTTAAACTCGGACAAAACAGAGATGCTTGTTCTAGGTCCCAAGAAACAAAGAGATCTTCTGTTAAATCTGACAATTCATCTAGATGGTTGTAAAGTCGTCTCAAATAAAACTGTGAAGGACCTCGGCGTTACTCTTGACCCTGATCTCTCTTTTGACGAACATATCAAGACTGTTTCAAGGACAGCTTTTTTCCATCTACGTAACATTTCAAAAATCAGAAATTTTCTGTCCAAAAATGATGCAGAAAAATTAATCCATGCATTTGTTACTACTAGGTTAGACTACTGCAATGCTCTACTTTCCGGCTACCGGATAAAGCACTAAATAAACTTCAGTTAGTGCTAAATACGGCTGCTAGAATCCTGACTAGAACCAAGAAATTTGATCATATTACTCCAGTGCTAGCTTCCCTACACTGGCTTCCTGTTAAGGCAAGGGCTGATTTCAAGGTTTTACTGTTAACCTATAAAGCGTTACATGGGCTTGCTCCTACCTATCTTTCCGAGTTGGTCCTGCCGTACATACCAATACGTACGCTACGGTCACAAGACGCAGGCCTCCTAATTGTCCCTAGAATTTCTAAGCAAACAGCGGGAGGCAGGGCTTTCTCCTATAGATCTCCATTTTTATGGAACAGTTTGCCTACCCATGTGAGAGACGCAGACTCGGTCTCAACCTTTAAGTCTTTACTGAAGACTTATCTCTTCAGTAGGTCATATGATTGAGTGTAGTCTGGCCCAGGAGTGTGAAGGTGAACGGAAAGGCTCTGGAGCAACGAACAGCCCTTGCTGTCTCTGCCAGGCCGGTTCCCCTCTCTCCACTGGGGTTCTCTGCCTCTAACCCTGTTACAGGGGCTGAGTCACTGGCTTGCTGGTGCTCTTTCATGCCGTCCCTAGGAGGGGTGCGTCACTTGAGTGGGTTGAGTTACTGACGTGATCTTCCTGTCTGGGTTGGCGCCCCCCTTGGTTTGTGCTGTGGTGGAGACCTCTGTGGGCTATACTCGGCCTTGTCTCAGGATTGTAAGTTGGTGGTTGAGGATATCCCTCTGGTGGTGCGGGGGCTGTGCTTTGGCAGAGTGGGTGGGGTTATATCCTTCCTGTTTGGCCCTGTCCGGGGTTTCTTCGGATGGGGCCACAGTGTCTCCGGACCGCTCCTGTCTCAGCCTCCAGTATTTATGCTGCAGTAGTTTATGTGTCGGGGGCTGGGGTTAGTTGGTTATACCTGGAGTACTTCTCCTGTCTTATCCAGTGTCCTGTGTGAATTTAAGTATGCTCTCTCTAATTCTCTCGTTCTCTCTTTCTCTCTGAGAACCTGAGCCCTAGGACCATACGTCAGGACTACCGGGCATGCTGACACCTTGCTGTCCCCAGTCCGCCTGGCCTTGCTGCTATTCCAGTTTCAACTGTTCTGCCTGCGATTTACGAAACCCCTACCTGTCCCAGACCTGCTGTTTTCAACTCTTAATGATCGGCTATGAAAAGCCAACTGAGAGACCTGAGCCCTAGGACCATACGTCGGGACTACCGGCCGTGGTGACTCCTTGCTGTCCCCAGTCCGCCTGGCCTTGCTGCTATTCCAGTTTCAACTGTTCTGCCTGCGGTTATGGAACCCCTACCTGTCCCAGACCTGCTGTTTTCAACTCTTAATGATCGGCTATGAAAAGCCAACTGAGATTTATTCCTGATTATTATTTGACCATGCTTGTCACTTATGAACATTTTTGAACATCTTGGCATGGTTCTGTTATAATCTCCACCCGGCACAGCCAGAAGAGGACTGGCCACCCCTCATAGCCTGGTTCCTCTCTAGGTTTCTTCCTAGGTTTTGGCCTTTCTAGGAGTTTTTCCTAGCCACCGTGCTTCTACACCTGCATTACTAGCTGTTAGGGGTTTTAGGCTGGGTTTCTGTAAAGCACTTCGAGATATTAGCTGATGTAAGAAGGGCTATATAAAATAAAATTGATTGATTGATTGATTGTAGTTGTTGACATCAGTGGGGTCGAGTGTTGGTTTTTTGAGAAGGGGAGCAACTCTCGCTCTCTTGAAGACGGAAGGGACATGGCCAGCGGTCAAGGATGAGTTGATCAGCGAGGTGAGGTAGGGGAGAAGGTCACCGGAGATGGTCTGGAGAAGAGAGGAGGGGATGGGGTCAAGCGGGCAGGTTGTTGGGCGGCCTGCAGTCACAAGTCGCAGGATTTTATCTGGAGAGAGAGGGGAGAAAGAAGTCAAAGCATAGGGTAGGGCAGTGTGAGCAGGACCAGCAGTGTCATTAGACTTAACAAACGAGGATCGGATGTCGTCAACCTTCTTTTCAAAGTGGTTGACGAAGTCATCCACAGAGAGAGAGGGGGGGGAGGATTCAGCAGGGAGGAAAATGTGGCAAAGAGCTTCCTAGGGTTAGAGGCAGATGCTTGGAATTTAGAGTGGTAGAAAGTGGCCTTAGCAGCAGAAACAGATGAAGAAAATGTAGAGAGGAGGGAGTGAAAAGATGCCAGGTCGGCAGGGAGTTTAGTTTTCTTCCATTTCCGCTCCGCTGCCCGGAGCTCTGTTCTGTGAGCTCGCAATGAGTCATCAAGCCACGGAGCTGGAGGGGGAGGACCGAGCCGGCCGGGAGGATAGGGGACACAGAGAGTCAAAGGATGCAGAAAGGGAGGAGAGGAGGGTTGAGGAGGCAGAATCAGGAGATTGGAGGAGAAGGATTGAGCAGAGGGAAGAGATGATAGGATGGATGAGGAGAGAGTAGTGGGAGAGAGAGAGCGAAGGTTGCGGCGGCGCATTACCATCTGTGTAGGGGCAGAGTGAGTAGTGTGGGAGGAGAGCGAGAGAGAAAAGGAAACAAAGTAGTGGTCGGAGACATGGAGGGAGTTGCAGTGAGATTAGTAGAGGAGCAGCATCTAGTGAAGATGAGGTCAAGCGTATTGCCTGCCTTGTGAGTAAGGGGGGACGGTGAGAGGGTGAGGTCAAAAGAGGAGAGGAGTGGAAAAAAGGAGGCAGAGAGAAATGAGTCAAATGTGGACATAGGGAGGTTGAAATCCCCCAAAACTGTGAGGGGTGAGCCATCCTCAGGAAAGGAACTTATCAAGGCGTCAAGCTCATTGATGAACTCTCCAAGGGAACCTGGAGGGCGATAGATGACAAGGATATTAAGCTTAAATGGGCTAGTGACTGTGACAGCATGGAATTCAAATGAGGAGATAGACAGATGGGTTAGGGGAAAAATTGAGAATGTCCACTTGGGAGAGATGAGGATTCCTGTACCACCACCCCTCTGACCAGATGCTCTCGGGGTATGCGAGAACACATGGTCAGACGAGGAGAGAGCAGTAGGAGTAGCAGTGTTTTCAGTGGTAATCCATGTTTCCGTCAGCGCCAGGAAGTCGAGGGACTGGAGGTTGGCATAGGCTGGGATGAAGTCAGCTTTGTTGGCAGCAGAACGGCAGTTCCAGAGGCTGCCTGAGACCTGGAACTCCAGGTGTGGGGTGCGTGCAGGGACCACCAGGTTAGAGAGGCAGGCGCTGCAGGCGCACCGGACCCCCCTTTAGCAGAGAGGTAATGGGAGCTGCTACCTGTCCAAAGCCCCGGATAAACCTCCGGTAGTAATTGGCAAAACCCAAGAAGCGCTGCACCTCCTTTACCGTGGTGGGAGTCTGCCAATTACGCACGGCAGAAACGCGGTCAATCTCCGTCTCTACCCCTGACGCAGACAACCGATGTCCCAGGAAGGAGATGGACTCCTGGAAGAACAGACATTTCTCCGCCTTCGCATACAGGTCATGCTCCAACAGTCTACCAAGTACTCGACGCACCAGGGACACATGCTCGGCTCGTGTAGCGGAGTATATGTCACGGTTTCGGCCGAGGCTGCCTCTCTCCCTTGTTCGGGCAGGCTTCGGCGTTCGTCGTCTCCGGAATTCTAGCTGCCACCGATAGATGTTTCATGTTCGTTTGCTTTTGTCTGTTTGTTTCCACACCTGTTTCTGTTTTACGTAATTAGTGTCCTATAAGTTTCTCGTTGTGTTTGTCTAGTGTTGTGTATGATTGTTTCCGTCAGTGTTGTGTTTTGCTCGGTTGGCGTATTTCTCCACTGTGCTGGAGCTTAGTTGCACTTGTGTGTGCACCGTTTCATTTTTGTCGCACCTGTTAGTGCGCATCTACCTTTCGCCTTCGTGCGTGTTTTTGCTGTCGGGCTTAGTTGTCCTGTTGCCTGTGTTGGGCCAGTATTACAGCATTTGGAACATTCAGTCTGCGTCCTGCGTTTGATTCCTACACTACACCTACAACACGCCCTGACAGAATCATACACCTGCAATGGAATCAGCAGGAGCCGAAGCAGCCCAGACGAGACTGGAAGCCCAGGTTCGGGACCAGCAAGAGCAGCTCCTGCAGATGGGGACCGCCCTGCAGGAGGTGATTACCACACTCCGAGGCTGGGGTTCGCCTCCACCGCCGCCCCGCCCTGCCAGCACCATCGGCCAGCCCGCCCAGTCCAGCGCCGGAACCTCGAGGAGTCCGACTATCTCTCCCGAGGGCCTACGACGGGACCGCGGCTGGGTGTCAGGGATTCCTGCTCCAGGTAGAGCTATACCTGGCCACAGTGCACCCGGCACCTTCAGGGCATGAGAGCGTGTCCGCCCTGATCTCCTGCCTGGCCGGAAAAGCGTTGGAGTGGGCCAACGCGGAGTGGAGGAAGATCGACGCCACGACGATTACGTACACCGAGTTCTCCCGCCGCTTCAGGGCGGTGTTTGACTCATCCCCCGGAGGGGAAAGCGGCGGGGGGCGTCTGGTCTTCCTCCGGCAGGGGAGGAGAAGTGCCCAGGAATTCGCGCTCGAATTCCGTACTCTAGCGGCAGATGCAGGGTGGAATGATCGGGCCCTCATCGATCTATACCGATGCAGCCTACGAGAGGACGTCCGTCGGGAGCTGGCTTGTAGGGACACCAGCCTCACTTTCGACCAGCTGGTTGATATGTCCATCAGGCTGGATACCCTGCTGGCTACCCGCGGACGTCCTGCGGAGGGTCCGTCCATTCCACCCTCCAGCGCCTCCGAGCCTTGTCCTATGGAGCTCGGGGCGCTGGCGCTAGAGAGAGGAGGAGTCGGCAGGCTAGGGGGTCCATCCACTGCACCAACTGTGGTCGGGGAGGACACACCGCGGCTAGGTGCTGGGGATGGCCTCCTAGGGGAGATGACGACAGGTCCCGCACTGGGGATTCCCTCCAGGTGAGTAGGCGCCCCACTCACCCAGAGCTCTCTGTTGCCCATTTTTGTATGCCTGTACGTTTTCCACAGGTAGCACCTCATTCCCAGCATAAGGCGCTGGTAGATTCAGGCGCGGCTGGGAATTTTATTGATAAAAAGTTTTGTTTAGCGTTAGGGATTCCCCTCATTCCTGTTGATGTTCCTTTTCCCGTTCACGCCCTAGATAGTCGTCCGTTGGGTACGGGCTTAATCAGGGAGGTCACGGCACCACTTAGGATGTGTGCGCAGGGGGATCATCAGGAGATGATTCAGCTGTTCCTGATTGACTCTCCTGCGTATCCGGTGGTGCTGGGCATGCCCTGGTTGAGTACCCATAATCCAGTGATTTCGTGGCAGGAGAGGGCTCTGATGGAGTGGTCTGCTCAGTGTGTGGGTAGATGTTTGGGCGTTTCCGTGAGGGGCTACCTCGGTGGAGAGTCCAAACCAGGTGCCCGCATTGCACGTTCCACCTGAGTATGGGGATTTGGCTATTGCGTTTAGTAAGGCGAGGGCGACGCAGTTGCCACCCCATAGGCAGGGGGATTGTGCGATAAACCTCCAGGCAGGGAGCTGCGCTCCCACGGAGCCATGTGTATCCTCTGTCTCAGGAGGAGAAGAAGGCTATGGAGATTTACATAGACGAATCGCTGAGACAAGGATACATACGGCCGTCCCACTTCCCCCGCGTCCTCGAGTTTCTTTTTCGTGAAGAAAAAGGATGGTGGTTTGCGCCCATGCATCGATTACCGTGGTCTCAATCAGATTACGGTGAAGTATAGTTATCCACTCCCGCTGATTGCGACCATGACTGAGTCGTTGCATGGGGCGCGTTTCTTCACGAAACTAGATCTCAGGAGCGCGTACAACTTGGTGCGCATCAGGGAGGGTGATGAATGGAAAACAGCCTTTAGTACCACCTCGGGCCATTACGAGTATCTGGTCATGCCATACGGGTTGATGAACGCTCCATCAGTTTTCCAATCATTTGTGGATGAGATCTTCAGGGACATGCAGGGGCAGGGGGTGGTGGTGTACATTGATGACATTCTCGTGTACTCACCTACCCGTGTCGAGCATGTGGCCCTGGTGCGCAGGGTGTTGCGGAGGCTGGTGGAGCACGACCTGTATGTGAAGGCAGAGAAGTGTCTGTTTTTCCAGGAGTCGGTCTCCTTTTTGGGTTATCAGTTGTCTGCGTCAGGGGTGAAGATGGAGGTAGACCGGGTGTCGGCCGTGCGTAATTGGCAAACACCAACCACTGTGAAGGAGGTGCAGCAGTTTTGGGGGTTTGCAAATTACTACAGGAGGTTTATCCGGGGTTTTGGACAGGTGGCAGCTCCCATCACGTCTCTGTTGAAGGGGGTCCGGTGCGTCTGCAGTGGTCGGCCGAGGCGGACAGGGCGTTTGGGAGGCTGAAGGACCTGTTTACCTCGGCCCCGGTGCTGGCGCATCCGGATCCCTCTTTGCCGTTCCAAGTAGAGGTGGACGCGTCGGAGGCCGGTTTAGGAGCCGTGCTTTCACAACGATCTGGCGCGCCACCTAAACTCCGCCCCTGTGCTTTTTATTCTAAGAAGCTCAGTCCGGCGGAGCGGAACTATGACGTAGGGGACAGGGAGCTGTTAGCCGTGGTACAGGCTCTAAAGGTGTGGAGGCACTGGCTTGAGGGGCTCAACACCCTTTCCTCATTTTGACGGACCACCGTAACCTGGAGTACATCCGGGCGGCGAGGAGGCTGAACCCTCGCCAGGCAAGATGGAGTATGTTCTTGACCAGGTTTACTTTTAAGATCACGTACATCCCTGGGTCACAGAATGGCAAGGCAGATGCGCTGTCTCGGCGGTATGACGCGGAGGAGAGGTCCGTGGAGCCCACTCCCATACTGCCTGAGTCGTGTCTGGTGGCACCGGTAGTATGGGAGGTCGATGCTGAACTCGAGCGGGCGTTACGCACCGACCCTAGTCCACCACAGTGCCCGGAGGGTCGGAAGTACGTTCCGCTCGAGGTTCGGGATCGATTGATCTATTGGGCTCACACGTCACCCTCCTCTGGACATCCGGGTATCGGCCGGACAGTGCACTGTCTTAGTGCCAAGTACTGGTGGCCCACGTTGGCAAGGGATGTGAGGGTTTATGTTTCCTCCTGCTCGGTGTGCGCCCAGTGTAAGGCGCCTAGACATCTACCTAGGGGTAAGTTGCTACCCCTGCCCGTTCCACAACGGCCATGGTCCCACCTCTCAGTGGACTTTATAACAGACCTTCCCCTCTCCCAAGGGAATACTACCATCCTGGTCGTTGTGGACCGGTTCTCTAAGGCCTGTCGTTTGCTCCCCATGCCGGGTCTTCCTACGGCCCTGCAAACTGCCGAGGCACTGTTTACCCATGTGTTCCGGCACTACGGGGTACCCGAGGACATTGTGGCTGATCGGGGTCCCCAATTCACCTCCAGAGTCTGGAGAGCGTTTATGGAGCGGTTGGGGGTCTCGGTGAGCCTCACCTCGGGTTACCACCCGGAGAGCAATGGGCAGGTGGAGCGCGTAAACCAGGATGTGGGTAGGTTTCTCAGAACATACTGCCGGGACCGGCCGGAGGAGTGGTCAAGGTACGTTCCCTGGGCCGAGATGGCCCAGAATTCCCTACGCCATTCCTCCACTAACCTAACTCCATTTCAATGTGTGTTAGGTTACCAGCCGGTTCTGGCACCCTGGCAGCAGAGCCAGATCGAGGCTCCTGCGGTGGATGAGTGGGCGCGGCGCTCGGAGGAGACTTGGAACGCTGCACACGTCCACCTGCAGCGGGCCCTCCGACGTCAGAAGGCGAGCGCTGATCTCCACCGCAGTGAGGCACCGGTGTACGCACCTGGTGATCGAGTCTGGCTCTCTACCAGAAACCTGCCCCTCCGCCTGCCCTGTCGGAAACTGGGTCGGCGGTTTGTAGGGCCATTTAAAGTCCTGAGAAGGTTGAACGAGGTATGTTATAGATTACAGCTACCTGTGGAGTATAAGTGTATTAACCCCTCGTTCCATGTGTCCCTTCTCAGGCCGGTGGTAGCGGGCCCACTCCAAGAAGATGAGATCTTGGAGACTCCTCCGCCCCCGTTGGACATCGAGGGGGCACCGGCGTACTCCGTGAGATCCATCTTGGATTCGAGACGTCGGATGGGGGTCTCCAGTATCTAGTGGAGTGGGAGGGGTACGGTCCGGAGGAGCGGTGCTGGGTGCCGAGGAGAGACGTGTTGGACCCGTCGCTCCTGACGGAGTTCCATCGGAGGCATCCGACGCGCCCTGCGCCGCGTCCCCCTGGTCGTCCCCCGAGGCCGGAGTCGGCGCACGTCTGGAGCCGCGCGTCAAGGGGGGTACTGTCACGGTTTCGGCCGAGGCTGCCTCTCTCCCTTGTTCGGGCAGGCTTCGGCGTTCGTCGTCTCCGAATTCTAGCTGCCACCGATAGATGTTTCATGTTCGTTTGCTTTTGTCTGTTTGTTTCCACACCTGTTTCTGTTTTACGTAATTAGTGTCCTATAAGTTTCTCGTTGTGTTTGTCTAGTGTTGTGTATGATTGTTTCCGTCAGTGTTGTGTTTTGCTCGGTTGAG
The DNA here is from genome assembly GCF_020615455.1 of Coregonus clupeaformis. NCBI lineage: Eukaryota > Metazoa > Chordata > Actinopteri > Salmoniformes > Salmonidae > Coregonus > Coregonus clupeaformis. The sequence continues at coordinate 76,306 of NW_025534492.1, read as the reverse complement.
CGTATTTCTCCACTGTGCTGGAGCTTAGTTGCACTTGTGTGTGCACCGTTTGATTTTGTCGCACCTGTTAGTGCGCATCTACCTTTCGCCTTCGTGCGTGTTTTTGCTGTCGGGCTTAGTTGTCCTGTTGCCTGTGTTGGGCCAGTATTACAGCATTTGGAACATTCAGTCTGCGTCCTGCGTTTGATTCCTACACTACACCTACAACACGCCCTGACAGTATATTAGGATCTCATCAATATATACCACAACACCCTGTCCATGCAAGTCCCGGAAAATCTCGTCCACAAATGATTGGAAGACTGAAGGAGCATTCATTAACCCGTATGGCATGACGAGGTACTCATAGTGACCCGAGGTGGTACTGAATGCTGTCTTCCACTCATCTCCCTCCCTAATGCGCGCCAGGTTGTACGCGCTCCTGAGATCCAATTTTGTGAAGAATCGCGCCCCGTGTAATGACTCTGTCATACTAGCAATCAGAGGGAGAGGATAGCTTTATTTGATGGTGATCTGATTTAGACCACGGTAATCAATACACGGGCGTAAACCCCCATCCTTCTTCTTCACAAAAAAGAAACTCGAGGACGCAGGGAAGTAGACGGCCGTATGTAACCCTGTCTCAAAGATTCGGTGACGTAGGTCTCCATAGCGGCCGTCTCCTCCTGAGACAGAGGATACACGTGACTACGTGGAGGCGCAGCGCCTACCTGGAGGTCTATCGCACAATCCCCCTGTCGATGAGGTGGTAATTTAGTCGCCTTCTTCTTACTGAAGGCGAGAGCCAAATTGGCATACTCAGGTGGAATGTGCAAGGCGGGAACTTGGTTCGGGCTTTCCACCATCGTTGCCCCTACGGAAACGCCTACACCGCCCAGTACACTGAACAGACCATCCCTGGAGAGCTCTCTGCTGCCATGACATGTTGGGGTCATGAGCTGTTAACCAGGGAAGCCCCAACACCACAGGAAACGCAGGAGAATCAATCAAATACAAATCTCCTCATGACCCTCCTGTGTTTTCATCCGGAGAGGCGCCGTGACCTCCCTAATCAATCCTGACCCCAACGGGCAGCTATCTAGGGCATGAATAGGGAAGGGCACATCAACAGATACGATAGGAATCCCTAACTTATAGGTGAACTGGCGATCAATAAAATTCCCCGCTGCGCCTGAATCTACTAGCGCCTTATGCAGGGAGTGAGGAGAAACCTCGGGAAACACCACTTGAATACACATATGACCAGCAGAGAGCTCTGGGTGAGTTGGGTGCCTACTCACCTGGAATGACTCATCAGTGCGTCGCCCACTGCCTCGATTCCTAGGAGATCCTCCCCAGCACCGACCAGCAGTGTGTCCTCTACGGCCACAGTTGGTGCAGGGGACGGCCTCCCTCCTGGTCTCCCTCCTGGTCTCCCTAGCACCAGCACCCCCGAGCTCCAAAGGGGTCGGCTCGGAAGTGCTGGGGGATGGAATGGACGGCCCCGAATCCGGACGTCCTCGGGTAGCCAACAGGGTATCCAGGCGAATCGACATGTCCACCAGTTGATCAAAGCCGAGGTTGGTGTCCCTGCAGGCCAATTCCCGACGCACGTCCTCCCTCAGGCTGCATCTGTAGTGGTCGATGAGGGCCCTCTCATTCCATCCCGCGTTGGCAGCCAGCGTCCGCAAGTCCAGCGCGAACTCCTGCGCGCTCCTCCTCCCCTGTCTAAGGTGGAATAGACGCTCACCCGCCGCTTTACCCTCTGGGGGATGATCGAATACTACCCGGAAGCGGCGGGTGAACTCCGCATAGCTGACCGTAGCGGCGTCTATCCCACCCCATTCGGCGTTGGCCCATTCCAGCGCCTTGCCGGACAGACAGGAGATGAGGGCGGACACGCTCTCGTATCCCGAGGGCGCCGGGGGAATGGTTGCTAGGTAGAGTTCAACCTGGAGTAGGAAACCCTGACACCCGGCCGCGGTGCCATCATAAGCCCTCGGGAGCGAGAGCCGAATCCCACTGGACTCCGGAGATGGAACGATGGATATGGCTGATGGTGGTGGTATCGTAGGAGGAGGTGTGGGCAAACCTCCACTCTCCCATCGCCTCAAGGTGTCCATCACCCCTTGGATGGTGGTGCCCAGGTGCTGGATCATGACCTCTTGGTGGGTTACATGCTCCTCCAGTGCTCCCCTTGGCGCCGCCGATCCTGCTGACTCCATCTTGGTGTGTTATTCTGTCAGAATGCGACGGTGAAATGTGGTAGGCGAAGTCAAACGCAGGACACAGAGCTTACTGGAAACGTACTTTACTCTAAAGTAACCAGAGAAGAAAACAATCTCCACACAATGAGGAAAACCAACCCGCACACGAACACTGCCGATGACGAATACAATAACACACAACACACAATGAACGACAGAGGGTTAAATAGGGAATACAATACAACATAATGGGGAACAGGTGTACACAATCAGACAAAACAAGTCAAACACCGAGACATAGATCGGTGGCAGCCAGTACTCGGGGGACAACGAACGCCGAAGCCTGCCCGAGCAAGGAGGAGGAGCAGCCTCGGCTGATTCCGCGACACTCTGTCTCTGTCTCTCTCTCTCTGTCCCTCTCTCTCTATACCTCTCTCTCTCCTATAGCCATCACAATAAAGACAGTAAACTATTCTGTATTATTATTTAACAGTTGATTAATTCCTGAACCGTATTTCCTTCTGGGATTTACATAGCGCAGTTAATGTAGTCTTCTTTCCCATTCAATCTCTGCCTTACAGCTCCTCTAATATGGAAGATGAAATCACAACAGATACCAATACTTTGCTAACATCCCTTCTAGCAACACAGTTTCATCACAACAGATACCAATACTTTGCTAACATCCCTTCTAGCAACACAGTTTCATCACAACAGACACCAATACTTTGCTAACATCCCTTCTAGCAACACAGTTTCATCACAACAGATACCAATACTTTGCTAACATCCCTTCTAGCAACACAGTTTCATCACAACAGATACCAATACTTTGCTAACATCCCTTCTAGCACCACAGTTTCATCACAACAGATACCAATACTTTGCTAACATCCCTTCTAGCACCACAGTTTCATCACAACAGATACTATTGGGGATTTATTATTCTCCTAAATTGATGGGATGACTAACTTAGAAAGAATGCAGTCTTGACTGGGCTAATGTAGGCTGTGACACCTGGCAAGGCTGTGATTGATGTGAAGAGCTGCTTTAGGGGGTAAAATTAGATAAGGATGTGTCTTCAAATTCTAGACTATACTGGTTCTTTGTGATCTATGAGTCTTCCTTGGACATAGGAATGATGTCTAAGGGAGCTGGCTCTTCTCACTATGATAGGTTGTTATGATAATCTTGTGCCTGGCTGAAGTGTGTAACAAATGGCGCCGAAGAGATGAGACCAACCCCTGAACTAACGGATTGGCTGAGAAAGTTTAAACCACGCTTAAGCCTCTACTCTAATTGGCCAGCAGAGAAGTGGGAAATTCCCTCTGTCAGAGTATTTGGGTATTGTTTCTAAAACAATGTGTTAGTTCTCTGGAGTGTCCTGCGAGACATCTCAGAGAGCCCGTATATACGAAACATCATATTTACCATTGAAGGTTTTTGCATTAATTAAAATAACTAGTATATCTTAGAAGTCGTGTTGGCCTCTTTTGTTCCTAATACCAGATTTGAATTGACGCAATTTCTAACAATTGGTGACACCCGTCGTGATCTGGTAGAAGGGACTTTGCTGGGTAATGTCCGGCACATTTGGTCAACTCTTTCATCGAACCGTATGTTTCACAAACTGCCCGGGCTTCTAAAAAGGTAAGCAGATACCTATTGTTAAATAACTGAAGATCTGCACATTGGCTTTATCCAAATTAATTTTGTGAAACAACTGTCTGATGTAAGTGAACTAAATTATGAAACTATTATGAGTAGATAAGCACAATATTGTGACATGCAAGCCTTTGGAAGATGTGATGTTTAAACCTTGGTACCGTAGAGTATTGTTTCACCGGCACGTACCAGAAGCCTAGGTACGGATAGGATCGGGAAATAGTACTGAAGTCTCCAGGCTAGGATCACCAGGGGTGAGAACTGGATGACATAGGGAATTATTGGCTAAGGGCGTTGGCTACTGACACATATCCAGAAGAGATATGGCTAGGATCAGAGAAGCGCCAAAATTTTAGTTGAGTATTGTTTCTCTGACACATATCCAGAAGAGATATGGCTAGGTTCAGAGAAAATACTGAAGTCCCCAGGCTAGGATCACCAGGGGTGAGAACTGGAGATACAGGGAATTATTGGCTAAGGGCGTTGGCTACTGACACATATCCATGAGATATGGCCAGGATCAGAGGAGCGCCAAAATTTTAGTTGAGTATTGTTTCTGAGACACATATCCAGAAGAGATATGGCTAGGTTCTGAGGAAAATACTGAAGTCTCTGGACCACAAATGGTGGAACCGTGAGATACAGGGATTAATTGATTAAAGTGTAACGTTGTGGCACATATCCACTGAAGATATGGCTAGGATCATAATGGCCACTTAAATTTTAGATAGTGTTACGCTACTGACACATATCAGAAGGCTAGATACGGATAGAGTCAGGGGGACACTGGGTGTTGTATGCATGAGTGCGCGAATGATCACAGACGAAATAAAATAGTGAATAGGGGTTATTAAAAAATAATAAACCTGTATATTAAGACGTCTGTGGCTGTCCAAACGGTATAATTTGGGAATAACTGTTGGATTTGTGGTTGCTTAAACCATATAACCCGTTAAAAACTATTGGGAACATAAAGCTAAAGTGATGAATTGTGTGACTGAACTAGAACGTTTGAATTGATATATTTGAAATATAACATTTGGTGTTTGACATAGCATAATACTGCTTTTGAATAGTTGTGTCGAAGCAATTCGGTTTAGTATTTGATTTGACGTTTGACGTTTGACCGTGCAAAATACTGGTTAAACAATTAGACCGAAATAATTCGGTTTATAAACGTCACCAACTTTAACTAATTAGGTGGGAATTATTTGATTTAAATAAATGGACTGGAATACTTTGAGTAACGGCGGAATATTGGAGGCGCGCTGGGACGAGAAGCAGCTCCCTCACAGCTCCTCAAAAAGGTAGAGTTGCGAGTGGAGGGGCTGGAGAGAGCGAAAGTGTGGCTTTTGGAGCCATGAAAACACTGGGAGATGGCTGGGAACGCATGTGGGTATCTGACGAGAGAGTGTTCTAAACTTGCTCACCGAGCGTAGACGTGCGTTGGGTGAGAAAGTAGAGAATATTTACATTTGCGTTTTTGGTAATTTGGCAGACGCTCTTGTCTAGAGCGATTTATGGGAGCAATTGGGGTTGAGTGCCTTGCTCGAGGGCACATCGGCAGATTTTCGCCTGGTCGGCTCGGGGATTGTAACCGGCGACCTCTCGGTTGTTGGCGCGGCGCTATTGGTCACTAAACTGCCAGCCGCCCCCATATGAGTTTAAGATTGTGGCGTTGTTGGATAATGTGATGGTGGAATGAACTAAGTAAATGTTGTTTTAGACGTAATGTATAATATAGTACAAAACAAATAGAGGGTTAAATTGAACTAATTATCATGGTAGAGCTAACGTAGTACAGTGAGGGAACTTCATTTTGTGTCAGAGGGTAAGATGAGATCATTAATGGTACTATTGGTGGAAATCTATTTATCATTTCAAGGCATGGAGTAACAATCTGCATTTATGAGTGTAAATTCCACGGCTGATGTGTTGATTGAATGGGTACGATGAGTATTTGGTTTGGTAATGTTGAATGGACTATTTGTAGCGTGTTTAGAGGTTAAATAGAAAAACTAACCTATTCAATAGGGAATAAAGAGAGAGAGTTTTTGCTGAGGTGAAACCTACTGCGATTTTCATTTGGTGACGTCACTTGCTCTATGAACTGGAAGTAGTTACTTTGAGAGCATCGCAGATGGTGTGGAGTGACTGGCGATATCCCTGGTTCGAACACAGGTAGGGACAGTAGACAAAGCTTTCGCAGTGGGGCTATATACCAAGATTACTATGTCGATTGAGAAATGTGAAAGGTTTAATTAGATAGCTTAAATAGAAGTATTCTAGAAAAGTCTATGAAAATATGTTATAAGGTTACCATGCGCTCTCCCCGAAGGAGCAAGGGGAGGGTGAGAGACAGTATAGTTCAGATGGTAGGAATGTCATTAAGCGTATGCTGACCAACGATAGCAAGTATTTGTTTTATTAATTAGGGCATAATCAGAGAGAACAGTTAAATAAATTGAATAGCGAACTGAAATGGGTTAGCGGAAAAGTACAGAATAATTGGACGATTTTAAAACGATAATTTATTTTGGTTAGGATGAAAGTATGCATTGGCTGTTGTGCTGGGGAATAGCGCCAGCCTGTGGTGGGTTATGGATTTGTTACATAAACTTATATTTTAAATTAAAGTGATGGAATAGGCTACAATTATAACATTATCAGAAAAAAAGACACAATTTAATATGCAATAGTTATTACAAGTATTATTGATAGTTATTACAGTTATTATCATTGATCCAGTAATGATATAAGGATAGTAGAGGAAGGCAGGGGATTTAATCTCATTTAGGGAAGTTATATTAGAAAGAAAATACCATTAAATGAGGGAACATTTGATGTAACCGTGATTGTATTGGCTAAAAACTCAAATATGACATTTACAGGAGGACAGGAACAATAGAAGGGAAGACAGATTTTCATAGGGCATTGAATAAATAATTGATAAATGGATCATTTGAGATGAGATCACATGTAGCAGAGTTAGGGTAATCAATTAAATAATCATTGTATACTCGAGGAATTTTGAGTGGTTTAATGGATTAGATATGAGGAATTAGAATGATACAAACAATTATTGATGGGTTAAGACTGGGAATATCTATCATGTTTTGTGTGTACTACCATCTTTAGATTATAACTAGGAGAAAGAGATTAGCTCATCTCAGTTAGGCAGTATTTAGGTCATAAAAGTGAGCTATCAAATGGAGTGAGGCCTGGCTATTTGTGATTGTTGTTTTTTTCAAATTGGGTTAAAATGGGTTCACAGAGCCAGAGGCTGTACAGAGAAAGGTGGAGCCCCCATGTTGCCCTAGTGAAAGAACATTCAGAGGAATGGTTATCACTAGATAAATGGATAAAACAGGGGGAAAACATTACTGACTGGCAGAATACACCAAAAGGGGATCAGTATGGCCATTCCACTGGGAGATATAGAAGAAAGTTCAATTGGAGAGCAAAAACCCAGCCCAGTGTCCATCTGGAGATAAGTTTTAACGGATGACAGGAAGAGATTTTCTTAACTCAGGAACAGGAGGCTGAGTTAGAAGCAATTCCGTTCAAATTATGGTCACAAGGACAACAGATGTAGGACTAATAAAGGGGGTAGCTCCAGTACAAGTGATTCCTCGATTCGATAATAGACCATACCAAAAATGATATACTATGAAACCAGAAGCAATAAAAGGGATAACACCTACATTTGAGAATTTACTTAAGGGAGGGGTGATAATTCCTGGAGATGAGGTACAATGAAACTCTCCAATATTTCCTGTTAGAAAGGAGGCACCTAGCGCCGACTGGAGGATGGTCATGGACTTGCAGGGGGTTAATAGAAATATCATTCCCAGAGTTGAATTAGATAGCTTAGAGAACTCCTAGAAACCAGAGAACTACTATTTTACAGTGATAGATATAGCTAATTCTTTCTTTAGTATCCAAGTTCATCCGGATAGTTAGGGGTGGTTTGGCTTTACTTTTCAGGGAAGGAAATGGACTTAGTCTAGGATGCCTCAAGGCTACTCGGAAAGTCTTACAATCTTAGCCCAGGCTATAACTAAGAATTTGGGAAAGTTTGAACATAGGGAAGGAAGCAAATGTTAGTTTATATAGATGATATTCTATTGGCTAATCCCACTCAGGAGGGATGTAAGAGGGATATAATCCAATTGTTAACCTTCCTGGCAGAACAGGGACACAAAGTGAGCAAAAAGAAACTTCAACTTTGGTAGAGTGAGGTCATTTACCTAGGACACACTATAACACAGGAGGGGCGAATGTTAAATTCATCCAGGAAAACTGCTATATTTGAAGCGCCAAAACCGTTAAAACAAAAAACAAATTATGAGCTTATTGGTAATGATAAAGTGCTGTAAAGTTTGCGTACTCCATTATGTACTGCATACGGGTAAATTAAGTGATCTTATCTATGGGAAGGCAATGGTAGCCCATGGTAAAATCATTTGGAACTCTAAGGAGGCATACATACATCAGGGATGTTATCCAAATGGTAGAGAGTAACGAGGGATATGACATTGGTAGTGATTTAAAGATGATGAGGTTTTTTGGTGGGCTATTAGATATAACTGGGTTAATCATGAACATAGAGATTTTTATTCTTTGTTGCTAGACAGAAGACTTAGGTGACTTAAAAAATAGACTTGTCATGTCCAACAATTAGTCTTCAGGTCAAGCCCGGGAGAGCCTGGGTAGAACAGAGTTTAAACTAAACATAAGTGTTTTTACAAGATAAGAGATTGATTGATTGGATTACTAATTGATTCTGAACTGGATGAAAGTTGAATTTAGCTGCCATAAAAGACAAAGGAAGTGGGAGGAGCAATAAAGAAGCAAAAGATAATCTCAAAAATGAAAGGCATGGCAATAGGATGATAAATTACATAAGGATGGTTTAGAAAGGTGGTAATATTGACACATGGGCAAATCATGTGTCAAAAAGGGGGAATGATAGGATTAAATAATAATGATAGGATTAAATAATAGTGATAGGATTAAATAATAGTGATAGGATTAAATAATAATGATAGGATTAAATAAAAATAAAAAAACAACAATAGAAATTGAGAGCTCAACATGTATGTGTGAATATAGTTTATTAACCAAACCCGTATGTCAGAGGTTTTGTGCCCCACAGGTGAACTAAAGGAGAAGGTGACCCACTCTATCACACGAGGAGACTGGGTGTGGATCCAGTCCCTAAAAGAAGAAAAACTGGAAGCAGGCCTGTTGGGAAGGGCCCTATCAAGTCCTATTAGATCCATCTGGGTGCATGTCACACACTGCAAAAAGGTAAACCCAGTTACACCTGATGAACAAACACAGAGTTAGGAGAAAGATCCGAATCACCATTAGGGCTCGGGGGTTGGCTCCTTAACGAAGATTCCCTTACCCTGTCTGATCATCCCTGTGTGAGTTTGGTAGAAGGTGAAGTAATGGGTTGGCGTCTGACATGTTCTCAGGGCGAGGGTGGGGATTCACAGGTTTCCTGACGGTAGGTAGCTGTCTGATTGTGGGGGCCATATTCCTAACACACTCAAACCCTTCTGATCAGCCGAAAGTAGTAGTTAACCTAAAACAAGTTGATAGAATAATACCTGAGCACAGTCTATGAAGGCATAGGAGACAGCTAGACGTAGGGAAAGGGGAAGATTAGGGACTTTAGGGGAGGACATCACTGTATGTGTGTCGCCGTGTACATCCTGGGACTATGTAGTTGCTCATATCGAGAGCGTGGGGGATATGTAAATCTCCATACACAGTTTGGGGACAGGTGTAGTGTTGTGAGGGTAGGGAATTACCAGAAATGGCAGTGCGACCCATAGAAGGGTAGGTACTGTCTGAAAGTCTGAAGTACGCAAAAACAGGTTTATCCTCCATGCAAGCCACCTGGGAATGTGGTGAAAGAGTCTTGTAGTAACTTGAACTATCTGTATCCCCCGATAACAAAGTCATTCCGACCTAGGTAAGTTTGAAGTCTCAGGGGATTCTAATTGTTTTTCTAGGACTAGTAAGATAGGATACAGAGTAGGGCATCTTAGCTCTGCTCCTACACAGAGAATATCACAACTGAAAGAGAACATGACTAATCTCTCCTCTTTGTTGCAGCCAGAGGATTGTAGGAACTAAAACCAGGCCCGTGCTGATATCTGATGGTTGTGTGGTGATAACTGATTGTGAACTCACCTACATACGCAAACAATCAAACGTGTCAGAGACTGGTGAGTTGTCACGTAGAAAGTAGGACCTCCTCCCGGGATCCTTTGATGAAAGGATCCTTTGATGGGGTAGGAGTACCTCGAGAGGTTCCAGAACAATTCAAAGCTAGGAATCAGATCGCAGTTGAGTTTGAATCAAGTATTTTTTGGTGGTCAACAATTAATAAAACGTAGATTGGATAAATTATATTTACTATAACCAGCAAAGATTTATAAACCACACTTGTGATGCAATAAAGGGATTAGATGAGCAGACAGCGGCAACTATCTTAATGACAAGGCAGAATAGAATAGCTTTAGATATGCTTTTGGCTGAGAGGGGCGGAGTTTGTGTTCTGTTTGGATCTATGTGCTGTATTTTCATCCTCAAACAATATAGCACCGGACGGGTCAGTGACAAAAGAGCTTCAGGGGAGTAACTACACTGACGAACAAACTGGCTGAGAGATCTGATATTGATAGCTCCATAAACGGTTGGTTTGATAACATATTTGGTAAATGGAAAACTATTGTTGTAACAATTCTAGGTGAAGTTATAGCCTCTATGGGTATACTTGTTCTTTGTGGATGTTGTCTTATTTCCTGTGTCTGAGGTTTGGTGAGAAAGGAGATGGAGAAGGTGATTTCCCACAGATGGTGAGATAAGGCCCAATCCTGGACTCCAACCTAGGAATGGAGGATATGACCTACCAGGCTTGGTGGAGTGACACTAGAGGGTGTCTAAAGGGGGGCCAAAATATACTTCTCTGTTTGTGTTTTATGTTTTAATAGTCTTATGTTTTGTGTTCTATTAATCCTGTGTTTTATGCTTTATTAATCAAGTTAACCATGTGAATGTTTGTCTTTCCTTATGTGATGGTTTGAAGTTATTTGATGACTGGTAACAATTTGCAAGTGGGGTGTAGATGGACTGAGGGTTTGATTTTTTTAGTATCATTATGGCCTATTAATAAAAGTGTGATTTTTTGTTTGTATTGTATTATAATGAATGACAATCTGTGTTTTCTTATTTTTTGAATCACACCTTATTAGGTGTGAAAAGGGGGACTATTGGGGATTTATTATTCTCCTAAATTGATGGGATGACTAACTTAGAAAGAATGCAGTCTTGACTGGGCTAATGTAGGCTGTGACACCTGGCAAGGCTGTGATTGATGTGAAGAGCTGTATTAGGGAGTAAAAGAAGATAAGGATTGTGTCTTCAAATGCTAGACTATAATAGTTCTTTGTGATCTGTGAGTCTTCCTTTGACTAGGAATGATGTCTAAGGGAGCTGGCTCTTCTCACTATGATAGGTTGTTATGATAATCTTGTGCCTGGCTGAAGTGTGCAACAAATGGCGCCGAGGAGATGAGACCAACCCCTGAATCAATGGATTGGCTGAGTAAGTTTAAACCACGCTCAAGCCTCTACTCTAACTGGCCAGCAGAGAAGTGGGAAGTTCCCTCTGTCAGAGTATTTGGGTATTGTTTCTGAAACAATGTGTTAGTTGTCTGGAATGTCCTGCGAGGCATATCAGAGAGCCCGTATATACGAAACATCATATTTACCATTGAAGGTTTTTGCATTAATTAAAATAACTAGTATATCTTAGAAGTCGTGTTGACCTCTTTTGTTGCTAATACCAGATTTGAATTGACGCAATTTCTAACACAAGATATCATATGGTGGAGGGGATATAAATAATACTATGAGCAAAAGAGAATGTTTGGGGATTTTCAGCCTCTAGACATTATTCCCAAAAGGTCTTAATGATGAAATGCCCGTTATGCATGTTGTGTTGTAAATGAGAACATGAACTAATGCCACCGCTTCAGACTACTCTTGACGTTTTGTCTTGCACTGTACCCAATGATTTATGAAAATTTGTGGTTTTACATACCTGTTTAATATGCTTTATGTACACTTGATTAGAATACTAATTAAATGTAAATTTTTATATTTGGTAACGCCTGTTTATTTTCCCTCGACTCCAACCCCATTCGATGCATTGAACGGATGTGGGTGGAGCAATGTCTACACAGGGGTGCAAATGAAAAACACTCTCAAAAGCTCTGACGAACACCTTGAGAATGATACATAAAGCTTAATAAAGAGCAGTGATACTAGCTAGAGCAGTGATACTAGAGAGCAGTGATACTAGCTAGAGCAGTGATACTAGAGAGCAGTAATACTAGAGAGCAGTGATACTAGCTAGAGCAGTGATACTAGAGAGCAATGATACTAGAGAGCAGTGATACTAGCTAGAGCAGTGATACTAGCTAGAGCAGTGATACTAGAGAGCAGTGATACTAGAGAGCAGTGATACTAGCTAGAGCAGTGATACTAGAGAGCAGTGATACTAGAGAGCAGTGATACTAGAGAGCAGTGATACAAGAGAGCAGTGATACAAGAGAGCAGTGATACAAGAGAGCAGTGATACTAGAGAGCAGTGATACTAGAGAGCAGTGATACTAGAAGAAAAAAAACAACACTGGATCCCTCTGATGTCAACAACTACAGACCAGTATCCCTTCTTTCTTTTCTCTCCAAAACTATTGAGCGTACCGTCTTTAGCCAACTCTCTTGCTATCTCTCTCAGAATGACCTTCTTGATCCAAACCAGTCAGGTTTCAAGACTGGTCATTCAACTAAGACTGCTCTTCTCTGTGTCACAGAGGCTCTCCGCACTGCTAAAGCTAACTCTCTCTCCTCTGCTCTTGTCCTTCTAGACCTGTCTGCTGCCTTTGATACTGTGAACCATCAGATCCTCCTCTACACCCTCTCCGAGCTGGGCATCTCCGGCGCGGCTCACTCTTGGATTGCGTCCTACCTGACCGGTCGCGCCTACCAAGTGGCGTGGCGAGAAGCTGTCTCCGCACCACGGCTCTCACCACTGGTGTCCCCCAGGGCTAAGTTCTAGGCCCTCTCCTATTCTCGCTATACACCAAGTCACTTGGCTCTGTCATATCCTCACATGGCCTCTCCTATCATTGCTACGCTGACGACACACAACTAATCTTCTCCTTTCCCCCTTCTGATAACCAGGTGGCGAATCGCATCTCTGCATGTCTGGCAGACATATCAGTATGGATGACGGATCACCACCTCAAGCTGAACCTCGGCAAGACGGAGCTGCTCTTCCTCCCGGGAAGGACTGCAAGTTCCATGATCTCGCCATCACGGTTGACAACTCCGTTGTGTCCTCCTCCCAGAGTGCGAAGAGCCTTGGCGTGACCCTGGACAACACCCTGTCGTTCTCCGCTAACATCAAGGCGGTGACCCGATCCTGTAGGTTCATGCTCTACAACATTTGGAGAGTACGACCCTGCCTTACACAGGAAGCGGCACAGGTCCTAATCCAGGCACTTGTCATCTCCCCGTCTGGATTACTGCAACTCGCTGTTGGCTGGGCTCCCTGCCTGTGCCATTAAACCCCTACAACTCATCCAGAATGCCGCAGCCCGTCTGGTGTTCAACCTTCCCAGGTTCTCTCACGTCACCCCGCTCCTCCGCACACTCCACTGGCTTCCAGTTGAAGCTCGCATCTGCTACAAGACCATGGTGCTTGCCTACGGAGCTGTGAGGGGAACGGCACCTCCGTACCTTCAGGCTCTGATCAGTCCCTACACCCAAACGAGGGCACTGCGTTCATCCACCTCTGGCCTGCTGGCTCCCTACCTCTGCGGAAGCATAGTTCCCGCTCAGCCCAGTCAAAACTGTTCGCTGCTCTGGCACCCCAATGGTGGAACAAGCTCCCTCACGACGCCAGGACAGCGGAGTCACTCACCACCTTCCGGAGACATTTGAAACCCCCACCTCTTTAAGGAATACCTGGGATAGGATAAAGTAATCCTTCTACCCCCCTTTGCTCCAACCAACCCCCCAAAAAAAAAAAAAAAACAACAATGTAAAGTGGTTATCCCACTGGCTATAAGGTGAATGCACCTATTTGTAAGTCGCTCTGGATAAGAGCGTCTGCTAAATGACGTAAATGTAAATGTAATGTAAATGATACTAGAGAGCAGTGATACTAGCTAGAGAAGTGATGCTAGAGAGCAGTGATACTAGAGAGCAGTGATACTAGAAAGCAGTGATACTAGCTAGAGCAGTGATACTAGAGAGCAGTGATACTAGAGAACAGTGATACTAGAGAGCAGTGATACTAGAGAGCAGTGATACTAGAGAGCAGTGATACTAGCTAGAGCAGTGATACTAGAGAGCAGTGATACTAGACAGCAGTGATACTAGCTAGAGCAGTGATACTAGAGAGCAGTGATACTAGTGAACAGTGATACTAGAGAGCAGTGATACTAGAGAGCAGTGATACTAGCTAGAGCAGTGATACTAGCTAGAGCAGTGATACTAGCTAGATTAGTGATACTAGCTAGAGCAGTGATACTAGAGAACAGTGATACTAGAGAGCAGTGATACTAGAGAACAGTGATACTAGAGAGCAGTGATACTAGCTAGAGCAGTGATACTAGCTAGAGCAGTGATACTAGCTAGAGCAGTGATACTAGAGAGCAGTGATACTAGAGAACAGTGATACTAGAGAGCAGTGATACTAGAGAGCAGTGATACTAGAGAGCAGTGATACTAGAGAGCAGTGATACTAGCTAGAGCAGTGATACTAGAGAACAGTGATACTAGAGAGCAGTGATACTAGAGAACAGTGATACTAGAGAGCAGTGATACTAGCTAGAGCAGTGATACTAGAGAGCAGTGATACTAGAGAACAGTGATACTAGAGAGCAGTGATACTAGAGAGCAGTGATACTAGCTAGAGCAGTGATACTAGCTAGAGCAGTGATACTAGAGAGCAGTGATACTAGAGAACAGTGATACTAGAGAGCAGTGATACTAGAGAGCAGTGATACTAGAGAGCAGTGATACTAGAGAGCAGTGATACTAGCTAGAGCAGTGATACTAGAGAACAGTGATACTAGAGAGCAGTGATACTAGCTAGAGCAGTGATACTAGAGAGCAGTGATACTAGAGAACAGTGATACTAGAGAGCAGTGATACTAGAGAGCAGTGATACTAGCTAGAGCAGTGATACTAGAGAGCAGTGATACTAGAGAGCAGTGATACTAGAGAACAGTGATACTAGAGAACAGTGATACTAGAGAGCAGTGATACTAGAGAACAGTGATACTAGCTAGAGCAGTGATACTAGCTAGAGCAGTGATACTAGCTAGAGCAGTGATACTAGCTAGATTAGTGATACTAGCTAGAGCAGTGATACTAGAGAACAGTGATACTAGAGAGCAGTGATACTAGAGAACAGTGATACTAGAGAGCAGTGATACTAGCTAGAGCAGTGATACTAGCTAGAGCAGTGATACTAGCTAGAGCAGTGATACTAGAGAGCAGTGATACTAGAGAACAGTGATACTAGAGAGCAGTGATACTAGAGAGCAGTGATACTGAGAGCAGTGATACTAGAGAGCAGTGATACTAGCTAGAGCAGTGATACTAGAGAACAGTGATACTAGAGAGCAGTGATACTAGCTAGAGCAGTGATACTAGAGAGCAGTGATACTAGAGAACAGTGATACTAGAGAGCAGTGATACTAGAGAGCAGTGATACTAGCTAGAGCAGTGATACTAGCTAGAGCAGTGATACTAGAGAGCAGTGATACTAGAGAACAGTGATACTAGAGAGCAGTGATACTAGAGAGCAGTGATACTAGAGAGCAGTGATACTAGAGAGCAGTGATACTAGCTAGAGCAGTGATACTAGAGAACAGTGATACTAGAGAGCAGTGATACTAGAGAACAGTGATACTAGAGAGCAGTGATACTAGCTAGAGCAGTGATACTAGAGAGCAGTGATACTAGAGAACAGTGATACTAGAGAGCAGTGATACTAGAGAGCAGTGATACTAGCTAGAGCAGTGATACTAGAGAGCAGTGATACTAGAGAGCAGTGATACTAGAGAACAGTGATACTAGAGAACAGTGATACTAGAGAGCAGTGATACTAGAGAACAGTGATACTAGCTAGAGCAGTGATACTAGAGAGCAGTGATACTAGAGAGCAGTGATACTAGAGAACAGTGATACTAGAGAGCAGTGATACTAGCTAGAGCAGTGATACTAGAGAGCAGTGATACTAGAGAGCAGTGATACTAGCTAGAGCAGTGATACTAGCTAGAGTAGTGATACTAGAGAGCAGTGATACTAGAGAGCAGTGATACTAGAGAGCAGTGATACTAGAGAGCAGTGATACTAGAGAGCAGTGATACTAGAGAGCAGTGATACTAGAGAGCAGTGATACTAGAGAGCAGTGATACAAGAGAGCAGTGATACTAGCTAGAGTAGTGATACTAGAGAGCAGTGATACTAGAGAGCAGTGATACTAGAGAGCAGTGATACTAGAGAGCAGTGATACTAGCTAGAGCAGTGATACTAGAGAGCAGTGATACTAGTGAGCAGTGATACTAGAGAGCAGTGATACTAGAGAGCAGTGATACTAGAGAACAGTGATACTAGCTAGAGCAGTGATACTAGAGAGCAGTGATACTAGAGAACAGTGATACTAGCTAGAGCAGTGATACTAGAGAGCAGTGATACTAGCTAGAGCAGTGATACTAGAGAGCAGTGATACTAGTGAGCAGTGATACTAGAGAGCAGTGATACTAGAGAGCAGTGATACTAGAGAACAGTGATACTAGCTAGAGCAGTGATACTAGAGAGCAGTGATACTAGAGAGTAGTGATACTAGCTAGAGAAGTGATGCTAGAGAGCAGTGATACTAGAGAGCAGTGATACTAGCTAGAGCAGTGATACTAGAGAGCAGTGATACTAGCTAGAGCAGTGATACTAGAGAACAGTGATACTAGCTAGAGCAGTGATACTAGAGAGCAGTGATACTAGAGAGTAGTGATACTAGAGAGCAGTGATACTAGCTAGAGCATTGATACTAGAGAGCAGTGATAATTTATTTTATTTTATTTATTTTATTTCACCTTTATTTAACCAGGTAAGCCAGTTGAGAACAAGTTCTCATTTACAACTGCGACCTGGCCAAGATAAAGCAAAGCAGTGCGATAAAAACAACAACACAGAGTTACATATGGGGTAAAACAAAACATAAAGTCAAAAATACAACAGAAAATATATATACAGTGTGTGCAAATGTAGCAAGTTATGGAGGTAAGGCAATAAATAGGCCATAGTGCAAAATAATTACAATTAGTATTAACACTGGAATGATAGATGTGAGAGATGATGTGCAAATAGAGATACTGGGGTGCAAATGAGCAAAATAAATAACAATATGGGGATGAGGTAGTTGTGTGGGCTAATTTCAGATGGGCTGTGTACAGGTGCAGTGATCGGTAAGGTGCTCTGACAACTGATGCTTAAAGTTAGTGAGGGAGATAAGAGTCTCCAGCTTCAGAGATTTTTGCAGTTTGTTCCAGTCATTGGCAGCAGAGAACTGGAAGGAATGGCGGCCAAAGGAGGTGTTGGCTTTGGGGATGACAGTGAGATATACCTACGGGTGGGTGTTGCTATGGTGACCAATGAGCTAAGATAAGGCGGGGATTTGCCTAGCAGTGATTTATAGATGGCCTGGAGCCAGTGGGTTTGGCGACGAATATGTAATGAGGACCAGCCAACAAGAGCGTACAGGTCACAGTGGTGGTTAGTATATGGGGCTTTGGTGACAAAACGGATGGCACTGTGATAGACTACATCCAATTTTCTGAGTAGAGTGTTGGAGGCTATTTTGTAAATGACATCGCCAAAGTCAAGGATCGGTAGGATAGTCAGTTTTACGAGGGCATGTTTGGCAGCATGAGTGAAGGAGGCTTTGTTGCAAAATAGGAAGCCGATTCTAGATTTAATTTTGGATTGGAGATGCTTAATGTGAGTCTGGAAGGAGAGTTTACAGTCTAACCAGACACCTAGGTATTTGTAGTTGTCCACATACTCTTGGTCAGACCCGTCGAGAGTAGTGATTCTAGTCGGGTGGGCGGGTGCCAGCAGCGTTCGATTGAAGAGCATGCATTTAGTTTTACTAGTGTTTAAGAGCAGTTGGAGGCTATGGAAGGAGTGTTGTATGGCATTGAAGCTCGTTTGGAGGTTTGTTAACACAGTGTCCAATGAAGGGCCAGATGTATACAAAATGGTGTCGTCTGTGTAGAGGTGGATCTGAGAGTCACCAGCAGCAAGAGCGACATCATTGATATACACGGAGAAAAGAGTCGGCCCAAGAATTGAACCCTGTGGCACCCCCATAGAGAATGCCATAGGTCCAGACAACAGGCCCTCCGATTTGACACATTGAACTCTATCTGAGAAGTAGTTGGTGAACCAGTCGAGGCAGTCATTTGAGAAACCAAGGCTATTTAGTCTGCCAATAAGAATGCGGTGGTTGACAGAGTCGAAAGCCTTGGCCAGGTCGATGAAGACGGCTGCACAGTACTGTCTATTATTGATTGCGGTTATAATATCGTTTAGGACCTTGAGCGTGGCTGAGGTGCACCCATGACCAGCTCGGAAACCGGATTGCATAGCGGAGAAGGTACGGTGGGATTCGAAATGGTCGGTGATCTGTTTGTTAACTTGGCTTTCAAAAACTTTCGAAAGGCAGGGCAGGATGGATATAGGTCTGTAACAGTTTGGATGTAGAGTGTCACCCCCTTTGAAGAGGGGGATGACCGCGGCAGCTTTCCAATCTCTGGGGATCTCAGACGTTACGAAAGAGAGGTTGAACAGGCTAGTAATAGGGGTTGCGACAATTTCGGCGGCTATTTTTAGAAAGAAAGGGTCCAGATTGTCTGGCCCAGATGATTTGTAGGGGTCCAGATTTGGCAGCTCTTTCAGAACATCAGCTGTCTGAATTTGTGTGAAGGAGAAGTGGTGGGGGCATGGGCAAGTTGCAGCGGAGGGTGCAGAGCTGGTGTAACGATCCCGGCAGTCTGAGTCGGGTCCTGTCTGTGGACTAGTTGTTATGTTCGTGATCTCCAGTTTCCCGAGGGTTCTGGAACGCTCCGGGGAGCTCTCTTGATTTCCGCACCTGCATCCCATCAGCAATCTGCACACCTGGTCCTGATCATCACCCTTCTTAGGCTCTGGCCTAACATCCATTCCCTGCCGGATCGTTAGCCATGAACAGTAGGTTTACCAGAGTATCAGTCTTAGAGCCTAGCGTTAGTTTTGTTGTTTTTGCACCTTGTTGGTTTGTTGCTTACTTACCCCCGTTTTGTTCCATCTGCAGTCACCCGTCCGGAACCTTCATCCAACCTCTGCCTGGTGGTCGGCGGCTGCCGACTCCAGGATGGGATCAACCACTGCACCCCCAACAACTAATCAACGCCGCCCGCTCTGTTCCCTGGATTATTCAGCATCACTCTTGAATTTGTAAATAAACACTCACCTTCGTTTCAACTTACCTTGTCCTGGTCTGCTTCTGGGTTCTGGCTTAGCAACTCGTGACAGAACGATCCGGCCAGTAATGAACCCAGCGGACCTGGACTCTGTTCGCCATGCCATTACCCAGCAGGAGAAGATGTTGGGCCATCATAGCACGGTACTACAGGAGATCGCGTTGTCAGTTCGGAACCTTTCTACCGGTCTGACGGAGGTCCAGAACCAACGCAAGTGTCCGGTGGAGGATCCACTACCGGTTTCACCCATCTCGCCTGCCGCTTCTGACGCTGTGTCCTTCCGTGAGCCCAAGGTTCCGACGCCGGATAAATATGAGGGGGAGCTGGGAAGATGCCGTTCCTTCCTTATGCAGTGTGGATTAGTGTTCGATCTACAGCCCTACTCTTATGCCACAGACAAGGCTAGGATAGCCTTTGTGATTGAGTTGCTGCGTGGTCGAGCGCTGGAGTGGGCTTCAGCCGTTTGGGAACGACAGGATCCCTGCATGGCTTCATACCAGGGGTTCACGGCCGAGATGAGGAAGCTCTTCGACCATTCCGTCCGAGGAGGGACGCAGCTAGGCGCCTGTTTTCGCTTCGCCAAGGAACTCGCAGCGTGGCCGACTTCGTGATCGAGTTCAAGACGTTGGCTGTGGAGAGTGGGTGGAATGAGGAGGCTCTGCAAGCGGCCTTTTACCAGGGTCTGTCGGAGCAGCTCAAGGATGAGTTGATCTCCTATCCGGAGCCTAGTGACCTGGACAGCTTGGTAGCCTTGTCTATTCGGGTGGATAATCGAGTCCGAGAGCGAAGGAGGGAGAAGCAATGGGTTCCGTCCAACCGATCAGCTTCTCAGGTTCCAGTCGGGTCGTCAAACTGCGCGGCTCGCTAAAGTTGGGAGGACTTTTAGCGAGCCAGTTTCGACCTCTCAATACCTCTGTCAGACCCCGTTTCCCGGCTACCCTTATGAACAGGAATCAGAGCTTAGCGATTAACGCTTTTATCGATTCAGGTGCCGATGGAAGCTTTCTAGATGCCGAGTTGGTGGAACAGCTGGGGCTTTCCAAGGAGCAATTGCCGGAAGCCATTGAAGCTACCACTCTGGACGGCAGTAGTCTGGCACGTATCACGATGAGGACTGAACCGGTTAAGATGCGGTTGTCGGGGAATCATTCTGAGATGATTTCATTCTTCATTCTGCCGTCTTCCCATGTTCCTCTGGTCCTTGGATACCCCTGGCTGAAGGAACACAATCCCACGTTCGATTGGGTGACGGGCAAGGTAACGAGTTGGAGCCTTGATTGTCATGCTAACTGTCTCAAGACTGCCTGCCCCCATTCGGTTCCCAGTCAGGTGATTGAGGCTAAACCCCCCAGATTTGTCCCTGGTTCCCGAGACATATCACGATTTGGGGGAAGTTTTCAGTAAGCAGAAGGCTCTGTCACTCCCTCCCCACCGACCATATGATTGTGCCATCAACCTGTTCCCTGGAGCTGTCTACCCCAAGGGAAGGTTATACAGTATCTCCCGACCTGAACGTGAGGCTTTGGAGACCTACATCAAGGAGTCCCTAGCTGCTGGTCTCGTTCGTCCCCTCGTCATCACCCCCTGGGGGCAGGATTCTTCTTTGTGGGTAAGAAGGATGGCTCTCTTCGACCGTGTATTGATTATCGGGGGGTTGAATGACATCACGGTCAAGAACAAGTATCCCCTGCCCTTGATGAGTTCTGCCTTCGACTCCTTACAGGGTGCTACGGTGTTCACCAAGCTAGACCTACGCAATGCGTATCACATGGTCCGGATCAGAGAGGGGGACGAGTGGTTGACGGGTTTCAATACACCGATGGGTCACTTCGAGTATCAGGTGATGCCGTTTGGACTGACCAATGCTCCAGCGGTATTCCAGAGTATGGTGAACGACGTCCTGAGAGATATGATCGGTCTCTTTGTGTTTGTTTACCTGGATGACATTCTGATCTTCTCGAAGGAACCTTCCGACCACGTCCAGCATGTCCGGCAGGTTCTGCAGCGATTGTTGGAGAATCGCCTGTTCGTGAAGGCCGAGAAGTGCGAGTTTCACGCCCACACGACATCCTTTCTCGGGTACATCATCTCCAGGGGAGAGATTAGGATGGACCAGGAGAAGGTTAGAGCGGTTCTGGAATGGGCCCAGCCCGGTACGAGATTGCAGCTCCAGAGATTTTTGGGGTTTGCGAATTTCTACCGCAGATTCATCCGGGATTACAGCCGTGTGGCCGCTCCGTTAACTGCCTTGACTTCCAGTATCAGGACCTTCAAGTGGAATCCGGAGGCGGATCGAGCGTTTCTGGATTTGAAGAGGCGATTCACCAACGCACCGATTCTCTCTCAACCGGACACGGCCCGTCAGTTCGATCGTTGAAGTGGACGCGTCTGATGTGGGAGTTGGCGCCATCCTGTCGCAGCGATGCTCCACGGACAGTAAACTCCATCCCTGCGCCTACTACTCTCGTCGCCTTTCGCCTGCGGAGAGGAATTACGATGTGGGTAACCGGGAGCTTCTCGCGGTGAAACTTGCCTTGGAGGAGTGGCGCCACTGGTTGGAGGGGGCGGAGCAACCGTTTATTGTCTGGACTGACCACAAGAATCTTGCTTACGTGCAATCGGCTAAACGTCTCAACTCCCGTCAGGCCAGGTGGGCGTTGTTTTTCGGACGATTCAAGTTTTCCCTGACGTTCCGACCTGGATCTAAGAACGGCAAGGCGGACGCCTTGTTCGGATGTTCTCCAAGACGGAGGAGAGTGGGTCCAAGACCGAGACAATTCTCCCCCGGAACTGCGTCGTGGGAGCAGTTATGTGGAAGATTGAGGAGGAGGTGCTGGCGGCCCTTCGGACTCAGCCCGGTCCCGGTAACGGTCCACCCGGGTCGGTTGTTTGTGCCTGAGTCGGTTCGTCCTGCTGTCCTCAAATGGTCCCACGCCAGCAAGATGGCTTGTCACCCTGGCGTGGCTCGGACAATGGCGTTTCTTCGCAGACGTTTTTGGTGGCCTGCCATGGCCGAGGATACTCGGGGTTATGTTGCTGCCTGTCCAGTGTGTGCGCAGAATAAGAGTACCAATCGGCCCAGCTCTGGACTACTTCACCCCCTTCCTATTCCCCGGCGACCATGGTCGCATCTGGCCCTGGACTTTGTCACTGGGTTGCCCGCTTCTGAGGGGAACACGGTCGTTCTGACTATCGTGGACAGATTCAGCAAGTTCGCCCACTTTGTGCCAATTGCCAAGCTTCCCTCTGCCTCGGAGACGTCTGAGATCCTGGTTAGGGAGGTTTTCAGGGTCCACGGGTTGCCCAGTGATATCGTTTCCGACCGTGGCCCTCAGTTTACCTCTGCTGTCTGGAAGTCCTTCTGTTTGGCCATTGGAGCTACAGTCAGTTTCACATCTGGTTTTCACCCCCAATCTAATGGTCAGGCGGAGAGAGCCAACCAGAAGATGGAATCCACGCTACGCTGCCTGGCCTCTTCCAACCCCACCTCCTGGGTCTCTCAGTTGCCTTGGGTTGAGTATGCCCACAATACTCTCCCTACATCTGCCACTGGGATGTCTCCCTTCCAGTGCCTGTATGGCTACCAACCTCCCTTGTTCCCTTCTCAGGAGAAGGAGCTCTCAGTGCCTTCTGTTCAGGTCCATATTCCGTCGTTGCCACCGGACCTGGCATCGGGCCAGAAAAGCACTCCTTAGAGTTTCGGACCGGTATCAGCTCCAGGCGAATCGTCGCCGGATCCCCGCTCCCACCTACACCATCGGAGATAGGGTCTGGTTGGCCACACGGGATCTTCCTTTACGGACTGAGTCTAGGAAGTTGTTACCGAAGTTCATTGGTCCGTTTGTGGTGGAGAAGGTGATCAATCCGGTGGCAGTTCGACTCAAACTCCCGAGGACGCTCAGAGTCCATCCCACCTTTCATGTCTCCTGCCTCAAGCCTGTTTTCCTCAGTCCTCTGTTGCCTCCTCCGCCTCCTCCTCCTCCTCCTCGGATGATCGGAGGTGGTCCTGCCTACACGGTGCGTCGCATCATGGATTCCAGACGGCGGGGCCGGGGTTTCCAGTATCTCGTGGACTGGGAGGGGTATGGTCCTGAAGAGAGGAGTTGGATTCCGCGGCGACAGGTCCTAGATGCTGACCTCATCAGTGACTTCTACCGCCTCCATCCTGGCGCTCCGGGAGTCCGCCCGGTGGCGTTCGGTCGGAGGGGGGTACTGTAACGATCCCGGCAGTCTGAGTCGGGTCCTGTCTGTGGACTAGTTGTTATGTTCGTGATCTCCAGTTTCCCGAGGGTTCTGGAACGCTCCGGGGAGCTCTCTTGATTTCCCGCACCTGCATCCCATCAGCAATCTGCACACCTGGTCCTGATCATCACCCTTCTTAGGCTCTGGCCTAACATCCATTCCCTGCCGGATCGTTAGCCATGAACAGTAGGTTTACCAGAGTATCAGTCTTAGAGCCTAGCGTTAGTTTTGTTGTTTTTGCACCTTGTTGGTTTGTTGCTTACTTACCCCCGTTTTGTTCCATCTGCAGTCACCCGTCCGGAACCTTCATCCAACCTCTGCCTGGTGGTCGGCGGCTGCCGACCCAGGATGGGATCAACCACTGCACCCCCAACAACTAATCAACGCCGCCCCGCTCTGTTCCCTGGATTATTCAGCATCACTCTTGAATTTGTAAATAAACACTCACCTTCGTTTCAACTTACCTTGTCCTGGTCTGCTTCTGGGTTCTGGCTTAGCAACTCGTGACAGCTGGTGGCCGGGGTAGTGGTAGCCAGGTGGAAAGCATGGGAGCAAAATGCTTGTTGAAATTCTCGATTATTGTAGATTTATCGGTGGTGATAGAGTTTCCTAGCCTCAGTGCAGTGGGCAGCTGGGAGGAGGTGCTCTTATTCTCCATGGACTTTACAGTGTCCCAAAACTTTTTGGACTTAGTGCTACAGGATGCAAATTTCTGTTTGAAAAAGCTAGCCTTTGCTTTCCTAACTGCTTGTGTATATTGGTTCCTGACTTCCCCGAAAAGTTGCATATCGCGAGGGCTATTCGATGCTAATACAGTACGCCACAGGATGTTTTTGTGCTGGTCAAGGGCAGTCAAGTCTGAGGAAAACCAGAGGCTATATCTGTTCTTAGTTCTGAATTTTTTGAATGGGGCTTGCTTATTTAAGGTTGAGAGGAAAGCACTTTTAAAGAACAACCAGGTATCCTCTACTGACCGAATGAGATCAATATCCATCCAGGATACCTGGGCCAAGTCAATTAGGAAGGCCTGCTCGCTAAAGTGTTTTAGGGAGCGTTTGTCAGTGATGTGGGGGTGGTCGTTTGACCGCGGACCCGTTACGGACGCAGGCAATAAGGCAGTGATCGCTGAGATCCTGGTTGAAGACAGCGGAGGTGTATTTAGAGGGTAAGTTAGTCAGGATGATATCTATGAGGGTGCCCATGTTTACGGATTTAGGGTTGTACCTGGTAGGTTCCTTGATAATTTGTGTGAGATTGAGGGCATCTAGTTTGGATTGTAGGATGGCCGGGGTGTTAAGCATATCCCAGTTTAGGTCACCAAGCAGTACGAACTCTGAGGATAGATGGAGGGCAAGCAATTCACATATGGTGTCCAGGGCACAGCTGGGGGCTGAGGGGGGTCTGTAGCAAGCGGCAACAGTGAGAGACTTATTTCTGGAAAGGTGGATTTTTAGAAGTAGGAGCTCAAACTGTTTGGGCACAGACCTGGATAGTATGATAGAGCTCTGTAGGCTATCTCTACAGTAGATTGCAACTCCACCCCCTTTGGCAGTTCTATCTAGACGGAAAATGTTGTAGTTGGGGATGGACATTTCTGAATTTTTGGTGGCCTTCCTAAGCCAGGATTCAGACACTGCTAGAACATCAGGGTTGGCAGAGTGTGCTAACGCAGTGTATAACTCAAACTTAGGAAGGAGGCTTCTGATGTTAACGTGCAGAAAACCAAGGCTTTTACGGTTACAGAAGTCAACAAATGATAGCTCCTGGGGAGTAGGAGTGATACTGGGGGCTGCAGGGGGTTAGCCTCTACATCACCAGAGGAACAGAGGAGGACTAGAATAAGGATACGGCTAAAGGCTTTAAGAACTGGTCTTCTAGTGCGTTGGGTACAGAGAATAAAGGGGGCAGATTTCCGGGCGTTGTAGAATAGATTCAGGGCATTATATACAGACAAGGATATGGAAGGATATGAGTACAGTGGAGGTCAACCTAAGCGTTGGGTAACAATGAAAGAGATAGCATCACTGGAGGCACCGATTAAGCCGGTCTCGGCGTGTATGGGGAGTGGAACAAAGGAGCTATTTGAGGCAGTTTGAGAGGGACTTGGGGTTCTACAGTGAAATTGTATAATAAGAACTAACTGGAACAGCAATAGGCAAGGCATATTGACATGGGAGAGAGGCATAAAGCAATCACAGGTGTTATTAGAGAGAGCTAAGACAACAACTGGTAATGGCGATGAAAGTATGGGCTGAGGCTAAACAGATAAACAGGACAGGGTACCGTGTAAAGGGACAGTCCAGCAGGCATCAGCTGTGCAGCTGAGTGATCATAAGGTCCAGTGAACAGCAATATGTGAGTCCGAGAGCAATTCGAATTGGTGCTACAGCACAGCGAGCAGGAAGCACGGCTGTTGTTTGCGTGTGCTAGCGGGCCGGGGCTAGCAGATGGATCTTCGTGGTCGTCGCAACAGGAAGCCTGTTGAAACCACAGACGATTACGTAGGCAGACCAGTCGTGATGGATCGGCGGGGCTCCGTGTCGACTCTAGGAGGCCCCGTCCGGTTGACAGAGAGGTAGATAGCCGGGAGATGTGCCTGACTCGAGGCTAGCTCAAGGCTGATTAGCCAACAAAAACATCCATTTGGTTGCAGCTAGCTAGTTGCGATGATCCGGTGTTAAAGGTCCAGTGATTTAGTGATTCCGGCAGAAAATCCAATATGTTCTGGGTCGATAACGCGCTGTGCAGACAGTGCAGACTGGCCGATAATAGTCCAAGCTAGAGCTGGCTGGTAGGTAGTGCAGGCCACGGACAATGGTGAAAAACCGCTAACGGTGGCTAATAGCAAGGAGCTAGTTAGCTGGCTACTCCCGTCCGGTAGACAAAGAGGTAGATAGCCGGGATATGGGCCTGGCTCGAGGCTAGCTCAAGGCTAACTGGTGCTTGCTTCGGGGGCAGTGGTTATTAGCCTACAACAACATCCATTCGGTTGCGGCTAGCTAGTTGCGATCCGGTGTTAAGGTCCAGTGATTCAGTTATTCCGGCAGAAAATCCGATGTTCTGGGTGAAAACCGCTAACGGTGGCTAATAGCAAGTAGCTAGTTAGCTGGCCAGCTAGTTTCAACTGGAGATTCTAGATAAAGGTGGCTATTTACCCGGACACACAACAGAGAACACGACCGCACTGCTACGCCATCTTGGATACTAGAGAACAGTGATACTAGAGAGCAGTGATACTAGCTAGAGAAGTGATACTAGAGAGCAGTGACACTAGAGAGCAGTGATACTAAAGAGCAGTGATACTAGCTAGAGCAGTGATACTAGCTAGAACAGTGATACTAGAGAGCAGTGATACTAGCTAGAGCAGTGATACTAGAGAACAGTGATACTAGAGAGCAGTGATACTAGCTAGAGCAGTGATACTAGAGAGCAGTGATACTAGAGAGCAGTGATACTAGAGATCAGTGATACTAGAGAGCAGTGATACTAGCTAGAGCAGTGATACTAGAGAACAGTGATACTAGAGAGCAGTGATACTAGAGAGCAGTGATACTAGAGAGCAGTGATACTAGAGAACAGTGATACTAGAGAGCAGTGATACTAGAGAGCAGTGATACTAGAGAGCAGTGATACTAGAGAACAGTGATACTAGAGAGCAGTGATACTAGAGAGCAGTGATACTAGAGAACAGTGATACTAGAGAGCAGTGATACTAGAGAGCAGTGATACTAGAGAGCAGTGATACTAGAGAGCAGTGATACTAGAGAACAGTGATACTAGAGAGCAGTGATACTAGAGAGCAGTGATACTAGAGAGCAGTGATACTAGAGAACAGTGATACTAGAGAGCAGTGATACTAGAGAGCAGTGATACTAGAGAACAGTGATACTAGCTAGAGCAGTGATACTAGAGAACAGTGATACTAGCTAGAGCAGTGATACTAGAGAACAGTGATACTAGCTAGAGCAGTGATACTAGAGAGCAGTAATACTAGAGAGCAGTAATACTAGAGAACAGTGATACTAGAGAACAGTGATACTAGAGATCAGTGATACTAGAGAGCAGTGATACTAGAGAACAGTGATACTAGAGATCAGTGATACTAGAGAGCAGTGATACTAGAGAGCAGTGATACTAGAGAGCAGTGATACTAGAGAGCAGTGATACTAGAGAACAGTGATACTAGAGAGCAGTAATACTAGAGAGCAGTGATACTAGCTAGAGCAGTGATACTAGAGAACAGTGATACTAGAGAGCAGTAATACTAGAGAGCAGTGATACTAGAGAGTGTAGTATCTGAACAGTTTATAATTTTGGCTGACGTTTAAAAAATGGTGTGATAGATGAACTTTACTCTGCTTTGCTGAAACATCTGGAAAGCATTACTACAGGGGATCCTTGGAATAGAGGACATTTGGAGATATGTGGAGGCCAGGGATTGGTCTATCAAAAACCACCCATCTTATGTTACATAGGATAAATACCATGTTTCAACAAAGGACGGGGAGAATAATCATTTTTAGATTGGGTTAGTTGTTCTCCGGATTTCTGCAGAAATCTGTAAATTGACGCTGGAACCTTTGATATAATAAACCTTTATAATCAAGTACAGTGTCCGCGGATTTCTTGTCTACGCAGCATATCAGCATCGTTGTCTCGACACCACTTTAAATGGCGATGAGGATTTTTGGGACGTGTTGCGTCTCTTCAGCGTTCCATTCATGGGCTACGAAGTGACTCCCGCTCAAGAGGCCGGCAGATAAGGTGAGCTTTCTCACAACTTTGGGCGCTGGTTGGTTCGTGTGCTGTGTGTGTGCGTTGACGGGATGTACCGTCAAAGGACTTGTGTGTGCGCTTTGCTGTTATTTGCTGTGTGATGATAATCCGTTCTAAATTTCTACATTTGTTTGCGTTGAAAACAACGCAAACAGGGGGGAGTGTCTATAGGAATTGATAACACTGGGCACAGGGATATTTGGCTTGAATAAATTTAAAGGAGTGTCCAGGAATAGAATGAAGGAATAAGGCCAGGAAATAAGGAAAAAAGTATACTATTAGGATGTCGCTGATTTAAGGAAGCCCTCAAACGAGGCGATCATTAAGATGGGCCGTAAATTCTAGGAAAGTCACTAGGTTGACTTTCGGGTCAGTTCTGGGAACTGGAGATTGTGGAATATACATTCAATTGTATGTTACCTCTCGGAATATAGTTGACGAAGTATATGTTCGATGTAGCCTCTCATTGAATATCTGCAACTCAAGGTAGCAGAAATTTAGGAAGGAATATAAAGGAAAAAAGGAGCGACGTAAGCATGCTTTAGAGTATTGTATGAACGGATGCATTCTTGTTTGAATATGTGTGTGTGTGTGTGTGTAAAGAGAGCCTATGCGTGTGTGTACATGGGGAGGTCTCTGCTGTGTTCCAGCTGTGTCGACTCATGCTATGATAACATTTATGTTAGAGATATATACACATATATATGTTTTGGTTGAGAACAGGGGTTTTAGTGTTTTGTAAGGAAATATGTTAGTTAAGGTTAAAACCTTATGAGTCTCCATTTGAGAGAACGTTTCCAGAATTGTTAAAAACTATGAGCCCCTCGGGAGGATTTACAGTTAAAACCTTATGAGTCTCCATTTGAGAGAACGTTTCCATAATTGTTAAAAATATATGAGCCCCCCGGGAGGACTTACGGTTAAAACCTTATGAGTCTCCATTTGAGAGAACGTTTCCATAATTGTTTGAAAAAAATATGAGCCCCGGGAGGAGTTAGGATTGCATAGAGATGATTTGTAATGAATAAGAAAATAACTATAAATCTGCAGATTAGAATAAGTGAAGATAAGAAACTTCTAAGTAGGATTTGTGTTCTAGGTTTTGTGTTGGTTTGTGCGTTTTGTTCAGTGTTACTGTTTGTCTGTGTTGGAAAAAACGGAGGGACAGCTCGTCTGTCTACTGTCTGCTGTTTGGAGAAAGTTGCTTAGGGAGCTCCTCTCACCATGAAATCGCACTGGTGAATGAGCTGCGCATGTGTGGGATTTTAGGAATTTAGAGTTGAGCGGAGCAAGTGTGCCACTCCCCTGCCTGCACTGAGCTGCTGTGACACGTTCTGTTTGATAAGTGGCTGTTGCTTACCTATCAAACTATTTGATTGAGATACATTGAATTTATAAATGAGAAGATATGTTGACGGATTAAAAATAAAAAATAATTAAAGAAAGAAATCAAATAAAATGTTATTGCGCTATTTATAATATTCCTGAGTTAAGCTGTTTGCTTATTTCTTAGCGCGAATGTGAATATAGGTATGTCTAAAAGGGTATTGTATGGTTGAAATAACCCAGTGAGTGCATAAAAGACTAAATTCTTGTCTGTTTCTTTTGTTCTTCTGTGATGTGAGAAACGAGAAGGAGGAGACAGAGAGAGAGGAGGTGCTGACCAGTGCGTCACGCGACAGCGTGTGCTGCCCCGGATCCAGTCCAATTAAGGCCAGTACTGTTCTATCCACAAACTTACTTTCCCTTACAGGATATAATAGATACATTGTGTCATGTTGTGACAATTTTACAGGGACTTGGCAACAGACTGATCAATGGATGTAATTGAGAATTGCACATTAGGTTTGTTTTTGTGTATGGGTTGTTTTGATTAGAGTTGTGTTGGAAATCCAGCACTGACATTATTCTGTAAAATTAAGGTAATTGGGTGCTTATTAAGTAATTGGTTTGTGGGTGCTGTAGTGTTGCTGGATTAAAGGTTTTTCTTTTTTGGATTGCTCTGAAGTTGACTAGTTTCCTTTACTTTTCCTGATCGGATGTGGTAAGATTGCCACTAATCAATAATTTGGTAAAATAAAATAAAATAAAATAAAATTTAAATAAATAAATACATAAATTAATAAATAAATAAAAAATAAATAAATATATTGATTAATTAATTAATTAATTAATTAATTAATTTTAAATAAAAAATATAAAAATAAATAGGAGGGATTGATAAACAACAGCTACAAGTTTTTGGGGTATACAAATTTATTATTTAAAATAATAATAATAATAAAATAATTCACAATAAAGGAATATAAAAGAGTGGTTACAATGAGGAAAAAGGACATCAAAACTATGAAAGTAATTACTCCTGTTGATGTAGTACAAAATAGTAATCCTCTAGTTAATGGTATTGCAAGGTTATCTGGAAAATGGAATAAACGTTGGCCTGACATTGAACAACCATGGCCAGTGGAAGGGACTCTTTACCCAGACGTCATCAAGATAATGAAAGTGCTTGTGTCGACTTATAAGGCAGATCAAAAGAAGGGGTAAAAAGGGGAACAACGTAAAGAAAAGAGTGTTCTTAAGTTGTTTGAAAATGAGGGACAAAAACTGATAAAAGATACAAAAAATAAAAGAGACAGAGGTATAGAGAAAATGGCAAAAGAGGCGAAGGTAACAGAAAAACTAATGGCAGAAGTCAATACTCACATACGGATTCAGCAAAGAGGCCCCCACCTTACGGTAGAGTTTAAGTAGAGTTTAAGGATGTCTATCCTCCAATGATCATTCAGGAGGGTGATTATTGCATCGGAGATGAAGATGAACGAATAATAGAGAGAGGACAAGCAGAAACGACCATAAAGATGAATCCAAACTCCAAAAGTAAGAAGAAAACGACATGTCTGGAAACTAAGGGTAGAATGAGGTTCAGGAGGATGGAATTTGAAGATGATGATGATGATGATCAGAGTGATTCAGAAGAGATCATGGGTGGATATGACCCTGTGATCAGACAGAGGTTGGCCAGAGCGGAAAGAAGGGTTGATGGAAGTTGGAAGGAGAAGGATACAAGAGATCCGAGCTCTGATGAAAGTCAAGATGAAGACAGCGATAAAGATTTGGAGATTAAAGGTGCTTCATGTTCAAGAGGATTTTATTCTACAATGACTAGCACAGAAGAAATAGAAAGAGATATAGACCGATGCATATCATGCTTGGATAAGGCGAATAATTTAGAAGAAGTAAGAGAACTGGAAGAACAACTCAAGAAGCTGAAGATACAGAAGGAGAAACTGCTGAAAAAAGAATCTCAAAAATTGGAGAGGAAATACATATTGAGGCCAAGAAAACGGAACACAAGTAAGAAGATGATGCCAGTGATAATTCGAGGACAGAACCTGGAGTATAAGCCTTTGCAGAATACCGATATGTCAGATATACTTGAGAAGCTGCCTACTCTTCAAGATGGAGCATATCCTTGGATTTCAAAGTTGGAAGAAATTACGGTGGGAACACAGTCTGCCATAGGAGACATTAAGATACTTTTGGCTAACCTCCTTGGGATTCCATGTATGGAAGACATTTTTCAGAGAGCTGGACTTCATCAATATGTGGGGACTGCGGTGAATGATCCTGAATTGTTAGCTGCAAGTAGAAATCGGCTGTGGAGAGCACTGAAAGATACGTTTCCAACAAATGTGCATCCTGACAACATTCTGATTGACCCACTAGGACAACAAGAAAATCTGAGAGCCTATGTGTCAAGAGTTCATCAAGTGTGGAGAAATATTACCGGAAATGATCCAGATGTGAGTCAAATAGAGCAGTCAATTTTGCAAGCTAAACTGCAGATGGGACTGTCCTCACCAGTAAGGCGCAAACTGGCAGAGGTGGTTGGACTTGGAAGCATGACAAAAGGTGTCTTTACAGATCATATAGCCCATCAAGTGGATCTGTACCGGAAAAAGGAACACAACCAGAAAGAACAGGACCAAGAAACTCTCAGAAAACTCAATCAAATACAACTGGTGGAGAATAAGAAGGAGAAGAAACAGGCTTTGGTTATGCAGAATCAGTGTTCACCAAATAAACAATCACTGCCACAGCTTCAACTGAACCAGGTCCAACCGCAATTGTACCAGCCACCACTAGTGGGACCAGTTGTTTCATATCCACAGCCAGTTTCTGGACAGACACAGAATTGGAGAGGAAGAGGACGAGAAGGCTTAGGAAGAGGAAGAGGAGGAAGATTTAAGCCATACTTAAATCTTACATACCAGCAATCTTCAGAAGTGTGTTATAATTGTGGACAGGTTGGTCACTTTGCCCGTGAGTGTAATGGGTTAGGAGGAAACACCAGAGGAAATTTCAGAGTAAGATACAGGGGCCAGTCAAGATCATCTGGAGGACCGGTGAACCCTTATAGGGGCCCGGAGCAAGGATTCTAGAGGTGCCCAGAAGATCCGAAAGGGGGGTGTCAGCTGGTAGCGTCAGGACCGAAAAAGGATCCAACAATTGAGGTGAAAGTAAACAAACGACCATTGGAAGTGATGGCGGATAGCGGAGCTGCTTTCACCTGTGTTCGGCCTAAAGATGCTACACATCTCCCCATGTCCAATCAACTAATTAGGACAATCGGATTTGAGGAAGTGAAACAGCTGATTCCTCTTGCGGAACCAATTGAGCTCTGCTATAATAATCAGAAAATTACAATACCCATACTGGTATCAGAACATACACCTATTGCATTGTTGGGAAGAGATGGATTGTGTAGATTGAATTGTACAATAAAATGTACGCCAGACGGCTGTCTGGTAGAAGTGCCAAAAGAAAAGGTTTACCAATTGTTGATGACGACAGAGATGGATTCTTCTTCAGTATTTTGGATTGGAAATCTCAGTGCAGATTTTTTGAAGCAGGCTAAGATATGGGAGAAATTCATTGTGGCAAACATGCCAGGTGCGAGGCTTCCAGAATATCCATTTCATTGTACGCTCAAGTATTTCAAGAATGCTGCCCAATCGAACTCAGAGGAATGGTTGAGTCATCAACCAAAGAAAGTTCAACTCAGCTCATGTTGCATAATTTTAGGACCACAAGGAGCAGCTATGAAGATAAACACAGACGATTATCTGGATAAAGAATTTGAGATTGAGAAGAGTATGCCACATGTGACCTTGTTGGTTTCTGAAGGCTATGAGCAGAAGCAAATAGGAGAAATGATGACAGAAGCAGAGAAAGCTGTTTTTGTACCGATGAAAGAGAATTTGGCGATTTGGAGGAGTGAAGATCAGCAATTTCTCAAAATCATGATTTCGGCTCAAGGACAAGGACAGCCACAAGCTGTACGGATGACACATGAATCTATTTGCAGTGCGAAGATGGATTCAGACCCTATGAAAGAGGAGATGTTGCAACAAGTTCCAGAATGTTTGTGGTCTCAACACAGTACCGATATTGGACTTGTGAAATCAGCCCAACCGGTGAAAGTTGAACTTCGACCAGGAGCCAGACCTCCTTGGAAGAATCAGTATCCATTGAAAGATGAAGCAATCCAAGGGATCGAACCACAAATTGAAGGACTTTCGAAAGCAGGTGTGTTGAGGACAACAAAAAATCCTTAGAGTAACACACCTTTGTTGCCTTTGAAGAAACCCGATGAGACTTATCGTATGGTTCATGATTTGAGAGCAGTGAATGAAGTGGTAACTGATTTTCCAGCAGAAGTGCCAGACCCGCATACCTTGTTAGCCCAAATTCCTCCTGATGCGACACATTTCACAGTGTTAGACTTATGTGGTGCATTTTTTAGTGTTCCACTTAGTATAGAAAGTCAGGGTTTATTTGGGTTCACATATAAGGGATAGTTCTATGAGTACAGTCGTTTGCCACAGGGGTACAAGCATAGCCCGCACATTTTCAATAAAGTACTGAAGGATGATTTGGTAGGGATAGATCAGATATTGCAAAGCACTGTCATTCAGTACGTGGATGATATAATTATCTGCTCACAGAATGAGGAAACGTGTCATAAAGGCACAATTAAATTGCTACAGGTATTGGCAGAAAAGGGGCATAAGGTTTCACAGAAAAAGTTGCAATATTGCCAGGAGAAGGTTGTTTATTTGGGTCAGAAAATAATGCATGGACACAGAAGCATTTCGGACAGTCAATTGGAAGCTATTCGTAAGGCTCCGAAGCCTAGAACTGTCAGAGAGATGATGACATTTCTTGGTATTGCTGGTTATTCTTCAGCTTGGGTTGAGAGCTATACTAGTTTGACGGGACCTTTGAGAGCTATGGTTAAGGATACTGGAAATGGTCAACTCCATAGCAATCTTTCCCCGGACACAGGAAGGCCATGTGGCATTTGAAACAATCAAACAGAGGTTGCAGGAGGCACCTGCACTTACACTACCAGACTACTCTAAGAACTTTTTGCTATACAGTGGGGGAAAAAAGTATTTAGTCAAATCAAATCAAATCAAATCAAATTTTATTGGTCACATGCGCCGAATACAACAGGTGCAGACATTACAGTGAAATGCTTACTTACAGCCCTTAACCAACAGTGCATTTATTTTAAACAAAAAAGTAAGAATAAAACAACAACAAAAAAAGTGTTGAGAAAAAAAGAGCAGAAGTAAAATAAAGTGACAGTAGGGAGGCTATATATACAGTAAAATAAAGTGACAGTAGGGAGGCTATATATACAGGGGGTACCGTTGCAGAGTCAATGTGCGGGGGCACCGGCTAGTTGAGGTAGTTGAGGTAATATGTACATGTGGGTAGAGTTAAAGTGACTATGCATAAATACTTACTTAACAGAGTAGCAGCAGCGTAAAAAGGATGGGGTGGGGGGCAGTGCAAATAGTCCGGGTAGCCATGATTAGCTGTTCAGGAGTCTTATGGCTTGGGGGTAGAAGCTGTTGAGAAGTCTTTTGGACCTAGACTTGGCACTCCGGTACCGCTTGCCGTGCGGTAGCAGAGAGAACAGTCTATGACTAGGGTGGCTGGAGTCTTTGACAATTTTGAGGGCCTTCCTCTGACACCGCCTGGTATAGAGGTCCTGGATGGCAGGGAGCTTTGCCCCAGTGATGTACTGGGCCGTACGCACTACCCTCTGTAGTGCCTTGCGGTCAGAGGCCAAGCAGTTGCCATACCAGGCAGTGATGCAACCAGTCAGGATGCTCTCGATGGTGCAGCTGTAGAATTTTTTGAGGATCTGAGGACCCATGCCAAATCTTTTTAGTCTCCTGAGGGGGAATAGGCTTTGTCGTGCCCTCTTCACGACTGTCTTGGTGTGTTTGGACCATGATAGTTTGTTGGTGATGTGGACACCAAGGAACTTGAAGCTCTCAACCTGTTCCACTACAGCCCCGTCGATGAGAATGGGGGCGTGCTCAGTCCTCTTTTTTTCCTGTAGTCCACAATCATCTCCTTTGTCTTGGTCACGTTGAGGGAGAGGTTGTTGTCCTGGCACCACACGGCCAGATCTCTGACCTCCTCCCTATAGGCTGTCTCATCGTTGTCGGTGATCAGGCCTACCACTGTTGTGTCATCGGCAAACTTAATGATGGTGTTGGAGTCGTGCCTGGCCATGCAGTCATGGGTGAACAGAGAGTACAGGAGGGGGACTGAGCACGCACCCCTGAGGGGCCCCCGTGTTGAGGATCAGTGTGGCAGATGTGTTGTTACCTACCCTTACCACCTGGGGGCGGCCCGTCAGGAAGTCCAGGATCCAGTTGCAGAGGGAGGTGTTTAGTCCCAGGATCCTTAGCTTAGTGATGAGCTTAGAGGGCACTATGGTGTTGAATGCTGAGCTGTAGTCAATGAATAGCATTCTCACGTAGGTGTTCCTCTTGTCCAGGTGGGAAAGGGCAGTGTGGAGTGCGATAGAGATTGCATCATCTGTGGATCTGTTGGGGCGGTATGCAAATTGGAGTGGGTCTAGGGTTTCTGGGATTATGCTGTTGATGTGAGCCATGACCAGTCTTTCAAAGCACTTCATGGCTACAGACGTCAGTGCTACGGGTCGGTAGTCATTTAGGCAGGTTATCTTAGAGTTCTTGGGCACGGGGACTATGGTGGTCTGCTTGAAACATGTTGGTATTACAGACTCAGTCAGGGACATGTTGAAAATGTCAGTGAAGACACTTGCCAGTTGGTCAGCACATGCTCGGAGTACACGTCCTGGTAATCCGTCTGGCCCTGCGGCCTTGTGAATGTTGACCTGCTTAAAAGTCTTACTCACATCGGCTACGGAGAGCGTGATCACATAGTCATCCGGAACAGCTGGTGCTCTCATGCATGCTTCAGTGTTGCTTGCCTCGAAGCGAGCATAGAAGTGGTTTAGCTCGTCTGGTAGGCTTGTGTCACTGGGCAGCTCGCGGCTGTGCTTCCCTTTGTAGTCTGTAATAGTTTTCAAGCCCTGCCACATCCGACGAGCGTCAGAGCCAGTGTAGTATGATTCAATCTTAGACCTGTATTGACTCTTTGCCTGTTTGATGGTTCGTCGGAGGTCATAGCGGGATTTCTTATAAGCGTCCGGGTTAGAGTCCCGTTCCTTGAAAGCGGCAGCTCTACCCTTTAGCTCAGTGCGGATGTTTCCTGTAATCCATGGCTTCTGGTTGGGGTATGTACGTACGGTCACTGTGGGGACGACATCATCGATGCACTTATTGATGAAGCCAGTGACTGATGTGGTGTACTCCTCAATGCTGTCTGACGAATCCCGGAACATGTTCCAGTCTGTGCTAGCAAAACAGTCCTGTAGCTTAGCATCTGCGTCATCTGACCACTTTTTTATTAACCGAATCACTGGTGCTTCCTGCTTCAGTTTTTGCTTATAAGCAGGAATCAGGAGGATAGAGTTATGGTCAGATTTGCCAAATGGAGGGCGAGGGAGAGCTTTGTATGCGTCTCTGTGTGTGGAGTAAAGGTGGTCTAGAGTTTTTTTCCCTCTGGTTGCACATTTAACATGCTGGTAGAAATTAGGTAGAACGGATTTAAGTTTCCCTGCATTAAAGTCCCCGGCTACTAGGAGCGCTGCATCTGGATGAGCGTTTTCCTGTTGATTAATGGCCTTGTACAACTCATTCAGTGCAATCTTAATGCCAGCATTGGTTTGTGGTGGTAAATAGACAGCTATGAAAAATATAGATGAAAACTCTCTTGGTAAATAGTGTGGTCTACAGCTTATCATAAGATACTCTACCTCAGGCGAGCAAAACCTCGAGACTTCCTTAGTATTTGATTTTGTGCACCAGCTATTGTTTACAAATATACACAGACCGCCGCCCCTTGTCTTACCGGAGTCTGCCGTTCTGTCCTGTCGATGTAGCGTATAGCCTGCTAGCTGAATGTTATCATTGTTGTCGTTCAGCCACGACTCCGTGAAACATAAGATATTACAGTTTTTAATGTTCCGTTGGTAGGATAACCGTAATCTTAAATCGTCAATTTTATTCTCAAAAGATTGAACGTTGGCTAATAGGGATTGATGGGAGAGGCGGTTTACTCGCTCGCCGTCGGATCCTTACAAGGCACCCGGATCTGCGTCCACGATATCTCCGTCTCTTCCTCACGCGAATGACGGGGATCTGGGCCTTGTAGGGTGTGATGACAGAAGCAGAGAAAGCTGTTTTTGTACCGATGAAAGAGAATTTGGCGATTTGGAGGAGTGAAGATCAGCAATTTCTCAAAATCATGATTTCGGCTCAAGGACAAGGACAGCCACAAGCTGTACGGATGACACATGAATCTATTTGCAGTGCGAAGATGGATTCAGACCCTATGAAAGAGGAGATGTTGCAACAAGTTCCAGAATGTTTGTGGTCTCAACACAGTACCGATATTGGACTTGTGAAATCAGCCCAACCGGTGAAAGTTGAACTTCGACCAGGAGCCAGACCTCCTTGGAAGAATCAGTATCCATTGAAAGATGAAGCAATCCAAGGGATCGAACCACAAATTGAAGGACTTTCGAAAGCAGGTGTGTTGAGGACAACAAAAAATCCTTAGAGTAACACACCTTTGTTGCCTTTGAAGAAACCCGATGAGACTTATCGTATGGTTCATGATTTGAGAGCAGTGAATGAAGTGGTAACTGATTTTCCAGCAGAAGTGCCAGACCCGCATACCTTGTTAGCCCAAATTCCTCCTGATGCGACACATTTCACAGTGTTAGACTTATGTGGTGCATTTTTTAGTGTTCCACTTAGTATAGAAAGTCAGGGTTTATTTGGGTTCACATATAAGGGATAGTTCTATGAGTACAGTCGTT
The DNA here is from genome assembly GCF_020615455.1 of Coregonus clupeaformis. Taxonomy (NCBI): domain Eukaryota; kingdom Metazoa; phylum Chordata; class Actinopteri; order Salmoniformes; family Salmonidae; genus Coregonus; species Coregonus clupeaformis. The sequence continues at coordinate 37,536 of NW_025534492.1, read as the reverse complement.
TGCCACAGGGGTACAAGCATAGCCCGCACATTTTCAATAAAGTACTGAAGGATGATTTGGTAGGGATAGATCAGATATTGCAAAGCACTGTCATTCAGTACGTGGATGATATAATTATCTGCTCACAGAATGAGGAAACGTGTCATAAAGGCACAATTAAATTGCTACAGGTATTGGCAGAAAAGGGGCATAAGGTTTCACAGAAAAAGTTGCAATATTGCCAGGAGAAGGTTGTTTATTTGGGTCAGAAAATAATGCATGGACACAGAAGCATTTCGGACAGTCAATTGGAAGCTATTCGTAAGGCTCCGAAGCCTAGAACTGTCAGAGAGATGATGACATTTCTTGGTATTGCTGGTTATTCTTCAGCTTGGGTTGAGAGCTATACTAGTTTGACGGGACCTTTGAGAGCTATGGTTAAGGATACTGGAAATGGTCAACTCCATAGCAATCTTTCCCGGACACAGGAAGGCCATGTGGCATTTGAAACAATCAAACAGAGGTTGCAGGAGGCACCTGCACTTACACTACCAGACTACTCTAAGAACTTTTTGCTATACAGTGGGGGAAAAAAGTATTTAGTCAAATCAAATCAAATCAAATCAAATTTTATTGGTCACATGCGCCGAATACAACAGGTGCAGACATTACAGTGAAATGCTTACTTACAGCCCTTAACCAACAGTGCATTTATTTTAAACAAAAAAGTAAGAATAAAACAACAACAAAAAAAGTGTTGAGAAAAAAGAGCAGAAGTAAAATAAAGTGACAGTAGGGAGGCTATATATACAGTAAAATAAAGTGACAGTAGGGAGGCTATATATACAGGGGGGTACCGTTGCAGAGTCAATGTGCGGGGGCACCGGCTAGTTGAGGTAGTTGAGGTAATATGTACATGTGGGTAGAGTTAAAGTGACTATGCATAAATACTTACTTAACAGAGTAGCAGCAGCGTAAAAAGGATGGGGTGGGGGGGCAGTGCAAATAGTCCGGGTAGCCATGATTAGCTGTTCAGGAGTCTTATGGCTTGGGGGTAGAAGCTGTTGAGAAGTCTTTTGGACCTAGACTTGGCACTCCGGTACCGCTTGCCGTGCGGTAGCAGAGAGAACAGTCTATGACTAGGGTGGCTGGAGTCTTTGACAATTTTGAGGGCCTTCCTCTGACACCGCCTGGTATAGAGGTCCTGGATGGCAGGGAGCTTTGCCCCAGTGATGTACTGGGCCGTACGCACTACCCTCTGTAGTGCCTTGCGGTCAGAGGCCAAGCAGTTGCCATACCAGGCGGTGATGCAACCAGTCAGGATGCTCTCGATGGTGCAGCTGTAGAATTTTTTGAGGATCTGAGGACCCATGCCAAATCTTTTTAGTCTCCTGAGGGGAATAGGCTTTGTCGTGCCCTCTTCACGACTGTCTTGGTGTGTTTGGACCATGATAGTTTGTTGGTGATGTGGACACCAAGGAACTTGAAGCTCTCAACCTGTTCCACTACAGCCCCGTCGATGAGAATGGGGGCGTGCTCAGTCCTCTTTTTTTTCCTGTAGTCCACAATCATCTCCTTTGTCTTGGTCACGTTGAGGGAGAGGTTGTTGTCCTGGCACCACACGGCCAGATCTCTGACCTCCTCCCTATAGGCTGTCTCATCGTTGTCGGTGATCAGGCCTACCACTGTTGTGTCATCGGCAAACTTAATGATGGTGTTGGAGTCGTGCCTGGCCATGCAGTCATGGGTGAACAGAGAGTACAGGAGGGGGACTGAGCACGCACCCCCTGAGGGGCCCCCGTGTTGAGGATCAGTGTGGCAGATGTGTTGTTACCTACCCTTACCACCTGGGGCGGCCCGTCAGGAAGTCCAGGATCCAGTTGCAGAGGGAGGTGTTTAGTCCCAGGATCCTTAGCTTAGTGATGAGCTTAGAGGGCACTATGGTGTTGAATGCTGAGCTGTAGTCAATGAATAGCATTCTCACGTAGGTGTTCCTCTTGTCCAGGTGGGAAAGGGCAGTGTGGAGTGCGATAGAGATTGCATCATCTGTGGATCTGTTGGGGCGGTATGCAAATTGGAGTGGGTCTAGGGTTTCTGGGATTATGCTGTTGATGTGAGCCATGACCAGTCTTTCAAAGCACTTCATGGCTACAGACGTCAGTGCTACGGGTCGGTAGTCATTTAGGCAGGTTATCTTAGAGTTCTTGGGCACGGGGACTATGGTGGTCTGCTTGAAACATGTTGGTATTACAGACTCAGTCAGGGACATGTTGAAAATGTCAGTGAAGACACTTGCCAGTTGGTCAGCACATGCTCGGAGTACACGTCCTGGTAATCCGTCTGGCCCTGCGGCCTTGTGAATGTTGACCTGCTTAAAAGTCTTACTCACATCGGCTACGGAGAGCGTGATCACATAGTCATCCGGAACAGCTGGTGCTCTCATGCATGCTTCAGTGTTGCTTGCCTCGAAGCGAGCATAGAAGTGGTTTAGCTTCGTCTGGTAGGCTTGTGTCACTGGGCAGCTCGCGGCTGTGCTTCCCTTTGTAGTCTGTAATAGTTTTCAAGCCCTGCCACATCCGACGAGCGTCAGAGCCAGTGTAGTATGATTCAATCTTAGACCTGTATTGACTCTTTGCCTGTTTGATGGTTCGTCGGAGGTCATAGCGGGATTTCTTATAAGCGTCCGGGTTAGAGTCCCGTTCCTTGAAAAGCGGCAGCTCTACCCTTTAGCTCAGTGCGGATGTTTCCTGTAATCCATGGCTTCTGGTTGGGGTATGTACGTACGGTCACTGTGGGGGACGACATCATCGATGCACTTATTGATGAAGCCAGTGACTGATGTGGTGTACTCCTCAATGCTGTCTGACGAATCCCGGAACATGTTCCAGTCTGTGCTAGCAAAACAGTCCTGTAGCTTAGCATCTGCGTCATCTGACCACTTTTTATTAACCGAATCACTGGTGCTTCCTGCTTCAGTTTTTGCTTATAAGCAGGAATCAGGAGGATAGAGTTATGGTCAGATTTGCCAAATGGAGGGCGAGGGAGAGCTTTGTATGCGTCTCTGTGTGTGGAGTAAAGGTGGTCTAGAGTTTTTTCCCTCTGGTTGCACATTTAACATGCTGGTAGAAATTAGGTAGAACGGATTTAAGTTTCCCTGCATTAAAGTCCCCGGCTACTAGGAGCGCTGCATCTGGATGAGCGTTTTCCTGTTGATTAATGGCCTTGTACAACTCATTCAGTGCAATCTTAATGCCAGCATTGGTTTGTGGTGGTAAATAGACAGCTATGAAAAATATAGATGAAAACTCTCTTGGTAAATAGTGTGGTCTACAGCTTATCATAAGATACTCTACCTCAGGCGAGCAAAACCTCGAGACTTCCTTAGTATTTGATTTTGTGCACCAGCTATTGTTTACAAATATACACAGACCGCCGCCCCTTGTCTTACCGGAGTCTGCCGTTCTGTCCTGTCGATGTAGCGTATAGCCTGCTAGCTGAATGTTATCATTGTTGTCGTTCAGCCACGACTCCGTGAAACATAAGATATTACAGTTTTTAATGTTCCGTTGGTAGGATAACCGTAATCTTAAATCGTCAATTTTATTCTCAAAAGATTGAACGTTGGCTAATAGGATTGATGGGAGAGGCGGTTTACTCGCTCGCCGTCGGATCCTTACAAGGCACCCGGATCTGCGTCCACGATATCTCCGTCTCTTCCTCACGCGAATGACGGGGATCTGGGCCTTGTAGGGTGTCTGTAGGATATCCTTCACGAACGCCTCGTTGAAGAAAAATTCTTCGTCCAATGCGAGGTGAGTAATCGCTGTCCTGATATCCAGAAGCTCTCTTTGGTTATAAGAGACGATGGCAGAAACATTATGTACAAAATAAATTACAAATAACGCGGAAAAACACACATAATAGTACAATTGGTTAGAGGGCTGTAAAACGGCAGCCATCTTCTCCGGCGCTGTCCCATATCATCATCATCAGAGTCAATACAGGTCTAAGATTGAATCATACTACACTGGCTCTGACGCTCGTCGGATGTGGCAGGGCTTGAAAACTATTACAGACTACAAAGGGAAGCACAGCCGCGAGCTGCCCAGTGACACAAGCCTAACAGATTGTGCAAGTTCTCCCACTTAAAAAGATGAGAGAGGCCTGTAATTTTCATCATAGGTACACGTCAACTATGACTGACAAAATTAGAAAAAAAAATCCAGAAAATCACATTGTAGGATTTTTAATGAATTTATTTGCAAATTATGGTGGAAAATAAGTATTTGGTCACCTACAAATAAGCAAGATTTCTGGCTCTCACAGACCTGTAACTTGTTCTTTAAGAGGCTCCTCTGTCCTCCACTCGTTACCTGTATTAATGGCACCTGTTTGAACTTGTTATCAGTATAAAAGACACCTGTCCACAACCTCAAACAGTCACACTCCAAACTCCACTATGGCCAAGACCAAAGAGCTGTCAAAGGACACCAGAAACAAAATTGTAGACCTGCACCAGGCTGGGAAGACTGAATCTGCAATAGGTAAGCAGCTTGGTTTGAAGAAATCAACTGTGGGAGCAATTATTAGGAAATGGAAGACATACAAGACCACTGATAATCTCCCTCAATCTGGGGCTCCACGCAAGATCTCACCCCGTGGGGTCAAAATGATCACAAGAATGGTGAGCAGAAATCACAGAACCACACGAGGGGACCTAGTGGATGACCTGCAGAGAGCTGGGACCAAAGTAACAAAGCCTACCATCAGTAACACACTACGCCGCCAGGGACTCAAATCCTGAAGTGCCAGACGTGTCTCCTGCTTAAGCCAGTACATGTCCAGGCCCGTCTGAAGTTTGTTAGAGTGCATTTGGATGATCCAGAAGAGGATTGGGAGAATGTCATATGGTCAGATGAAACCAAAATAGAACTTTTTGGTAAAAACTCAACTCGTCGTGTTTGGAGGACAAAGAATGCTGAGTTGCATCCAAAGAACACCATACCTACTGTGAAGCATGGGGGGTGGAAACATCATGCTTTGGGGCTGTTTTTCTGCAAAGGGACCAGGACGACTGATCCGTGTAAAGGAAAGAATGAATGGGGCCATGTATTGTGAGATTTTGAGTGAAAACCTCCTTCCATCAGCAAGGGCATTGAAGATGTAACGTGGCTGGGTCTTTCAGCATGACAATGATCCCAAACACACAGCCCGGGCAAAGAAGGAGGGGGCTTCGTAAGAAGCATTTCAAGGTCCTGGAGTGGCCTAGCCAGTCTCCAGATCTCAACCCCATAGAACATCTTTGGAGGGGAGTTGAAAGTCCGTGTTGCCCAGCGACAGCCCCAAAACATCACTGCTCTAGAGGAGATCTGCATGGAGGAATGGGCCAATATACCAGCAACAGTGTGTGAAAACCTTGTGAAGACTTACAGAAAACGTTTGACCTGTGTCATTGCCAACAAAGGGTATATAACAAAGTATTGAGAAACTTTTGTTATTGACCAAATACTTATTTTCCACCATAATTTGCAAATAAATTCATTAAAAATCCTACAATGTGATTTTCTGGAAAAAAAATTCTCATTTTGTCTGTCATAGTTGACGTGTACCTATGATGAAAATTACAGGCCTCTCTCATCTTTTTAAGTGGGAGAACTTGCACAATTGGTGGCTGACTAAATACTTTTTTTCCCCCACTGTATGTGTCTACTTCTACTGGAGGTAGATATGCATGTGCAGTTCTTTGTCAGCCGACAGGCACAGGGACGAATCCTCAGCCTATTTCCTACTACTCTACTGCCTATTCAGAAGTAGAACTAGGGCTACCACTGTGCTACAGAGCAATGGTGGGAGTATATTCAATGTATGACAAAGCATCATCTGTTACGATGGGTTACCCAGTAACAATTCTTACCCATCTTCTGAACTATGGGAAATATACATTGACTATGCCTAGGCTCAGAGACTATCATAGGCTCTTAGAGCAGGAAGATGTCACCCTAGTGAGGTGTGATACGGTGAATCCAGCCGAGAATTTGCCAACTTCAGAGGATGGTGAGCCACATGATTGTGTCCAAGAAGCAGAGAAATACTCGAGGCTTAGATCAGATTTGCAAGCCTTTCCATTACGTGAGGCAGACCTGGATGTCACGCCCTGGCTCTGGGGACTCTTGTATGTTGAGCCAGGGTGTTAGTTTCGTTGTGTAGTGTCTATGTTTAGTTTTCTATGTTCATATTCTAGGTTATGTGGTTCTATGTTGGCCGGGGGTGGTTCTCAATCAGAGGCAACGAGAATCAGCTGTTGCTTGTTGTCTCTGATTGGGATCCATACTTAGGCAGCCTTTTGTGTATTGTGATTCGTGGGATCTTGTTCCGTGTAGGTTTGTTTGTTAACCGAGGACTTCACGTATCGTTTGTTGTTTTGTTGTGTTATTGTGTTGCTAGTACTCTATTAAAGAAGATGTACGCATATCACGCTGCGCCTTGGTCCACTCCTTTCGACGATCGTGACACTGGAGTATTGGACTGATGGGTCTTGTTATCGTGTGGGAGATAAATTGTGTGCTGGCTATGCAGTAGTTAAAGCCCAAGGAACTGGATTTGTTGTTGAAAAGGCTGAAGTAATACCACAGCCTGCGTCTGCACAACTTGCTGAACTTGTGGGGCTAACAGAAGCATGTTTGTTAGCAGAAGGAAAGCGAGTGACGATATACACTGATTCAGCATATGCACATAGTGTATGTCATTTGTTTGGAGCAGTATGGAAAGGTCGAGGGTTTAAGAAAACGGATGGTTCTCCGATACAACATCATGCGCAAATAATGAAACTGTTGCACGCTATGATGAAGCCTAAAGAGATAGCGATAGCTAAGTGTGCAGCTCATAAAACAGATGTGTCAAAAGTCACACAAGGGAACAAAGCTGCTGATGAAGCTGCAAAAGCCGTCACAGGAGCGGACAAATTGGGAAAAAGTTTTTCTGGTCACTCATGGAGTGGACTTGGAGGAAAAATTACGCTTAAGGATGTGATTTTGATGCAGGAAGCTGCTTCTATGATCGACAAACAGTTATGGCTAGACCGAGGGGCTGTCAAAGATGCTGCTGGTCTTTGGAGAAACCATGAGGGGTTGATAGTAGCGCCTCTAGACCTATTAGGTCTGATGATTCAGGAAGCACATGGGTTAGCTCATGTTGCAAGGGGGGAGGTTAGGAGAAAGATCACAAAGGAGTATGGTTTTTGGGCACCATATTTGCTTGAACAGGTTGACTATGTCATAGGCAGGTGCACAATCTGTCTGAAAAATAATGTTCGCAGGGGTGTGACTGTTCTTCCTGGTTACATTCCTACACCGAGAGGTCCTATGCGTGAATTGGTTATTGACTTTGTTGATATGATAAAACCAGTTGATGGGAAAAGATACATGTTGGTGGTTGTAGATAGATTTTCACGATGGCCGGAGGCCTGTCCAACCAAGCGAAAAGATGCTCAGTCGGTTGCAAAGTTCTTGTGTAAAGAAGTCATAAGCAGGTGGGGACTTCCCGATCGAATATCCTCAAATAGTGGGAAAGAGTTCGGTGGATAAATCAGTGAAATGGATTTTGAAAAAATTGGGGAAAAAAAGTCAGGAAAAAAATTATGAAAACTAGGGTTGAAGTAACTCTAGGAAATGTTGAATATCTGACTGTGCGATAATTTTTCACATTTCTTTGCATATTATTGTGATATTGAGTGTTTTCTTATGAATCAAAGGGGGGAAATGGAATGTGATTCATTTATATATCAGTTATATATCATTTTTATATTATTTTTGATATTGATGTTTTAATTTGCATGTGTTGTTTTGCAAAAGATACTGGTTGGTGTTTTCTTTTCTTCCAGAAGTATATGGGGATGTGTAGAGTGGGATTCAAATACTCAAACATGGACAATATGAATGGACTGGAGGAAGTGGAACAAGGAAGGTGTGGAAATGTTCAGATTCCATCATCGACGTTGCATTGAAAGTCGACACTGCTGAGGAGATGCAGTGTAGTGGACTACATTCCAGTGTCTGCAATGATATATAGACATATTTGTATGTGTAATACATAATTTGTGTCATATTCTTTCTGTATAAATTTTTTGAAGATTGATGTTTTCTGTTGTTGGGTACATGTGGGGACCTTAGATGTTTTTGTTTTCTTCGTGGATGCTTAGGGATATTGGGTCTAGGCAGGGACAGAGGGAATCCACAGGAGGGTCCGATGGGTCGACCAGCCTGAATGTGGACAATTTTGATTGTATTTTATTTTCTGAGGTTTTTATGTGTATTCAATTGCATCATAGCTTAAAATGCATTGATAAAGATTTATAAATTGATCTGGAGTACTTAGGTGGTCGCCTGGGGCAGAGGGGCCATGAGAGAATTTTCCTGTCTTGATTGATGGATATTTGGAATGAAAGCTGCCAGACAGGTTTTTCGCTCTCACACTCCATAAAAATTTGCTTACACGCCATAACAATTTGTTTACACTCCACAAAAATGTGTCTACATAAAAATGTGTTTATTCTCCATAAATGTGGTTTTATTGCTAAAGTTACTCAAGAAGAAAAATTGTTATTTGTCATAATCCTATTATTTTGGTTTTCGAGACTTAATTAGTCTCGAAGGGGGGAAATATGTAGTATCTGAACAGTTTATAATTTTGGCTGACGTTTAAAAATGGTGTGATAGATGAACTTTACTCTGCTTTGCTGAAACATCTGGAAAGCATTACTACAGGGGCTCCTTGGAATAGAGGACATTTGGAGATATGTGGAGGCTAGGGATTGGTCTATCAAAAAACACCCATCTTATGTTACATAGGATAAATACCATGTTTCAACAAAGGACGGGGAGAATAATCATTTTTAGATTGGGTGAGTTGTTCTCCGGATTTCTGCAGAAATCTGTAAATTGACGCTGGAACCTTTGATATAATAAACCTTTATAATCAAGTACAGTGTCCACGGATTTCTTGTCTACGAAGCATATCAGCATCGTTGTCTCGACACCACAAGAGCAGTGATACTAGAGAGCAATGATACTAGAGAGCAGTGATACTAGAGAGCAGTGATACTAGCTAGAGCAGTGATACTAGAGAACAGTGATACTAGAGAACAGTGATACTAGAGAACAGTGATACTAGCTAGAGCAGTGATACTAGAGAACAGTGATACTAGAGAACAGTGATACTAGAGAACAGTGATACTAGAGAGCAGTGATACTAGAGAGCAGTGATACTAGAGAGCAGTGATACTAGAGAGCAGTGATACTAGCTAGAGCAGTGATACTAGAGAACAGTGATACTAGAGAGCAGTGATACTAGAGAACAGTGATACTAGCTAGAGCAGTGATACTAGAGAACAGTGATACTAGCTATAGCAGTGATACTAGAGAACAGTGATACTAGCTAGAGCAGTGATACTAGAGAGCAGTGATACTAGAGAACAGTGATACTAGCTAGAGCAGTGATACTAGAGAACCGTGATACTAGCTAGAGCAGTGATACTAGAGAGCAGTGATACTAGAGAACAGTGATACTAGAGAACAGTGATACTAGAGCGCAGTGATACAAGAGAGCAGTGATACTAGAGAACAGTGATTCTAGAGAACAGTGATACTAGAGAACAGTGATACTAGAGAGCAGTGATACTAGAGAGCAGTGATACTAGAGAGCAGTGATAAAAGAGAGCAGTGATACTAGAGAACAGTGATACTAGAGAACAGTGATACTAGAGAGCAGTGATACTAGAGAGCAGTGATACTAGCTAGAGCAGTGATACTAGAGAGCAGTGATACTAGAGAGCAGTGATACTAGAGAACAGTGATACTAGAGAGCAGTGATACTAGAGAGCAGTGATACTAGCTAGAACAGTGATACTAGAGAGCAGTGATACTAGAGAGCAGTGATACTAGAGAGCAGTGATACTAGAGAGCAGTGATACTAGCTAGAGCAGTGATACTAGAGAACAGTGATACTAGAGAGTAGTGATACTAGAGAGCAGTGATACTAGAGAGCAGTGATACTAGAGAGCAGTGACACTAGAGAACAGTGATACTAGCTAGAGCAGTGATACTAGAGAGCAGTGATACTAGAGAGCAGTGATACTAGAGAACAGTGATACTAGCTAGAGCAGTGATACTAGAGAGCAGTGATACTAGAGAGCAGTGATACTAGAGAGCAGTGATACTAGAGAACAGTGATACTAGAGAGCAGTGATACTAGAGAGCAGTAATACTAGAGAGCAGTGATACTAGAGAGCAGTGATACTAGAGATACTAGAGAGCAGTGATACTAGATAGCAGTGATACTGGAGAGCAGTGATACTAGAGAGCAGTGATACTAGCTAGAGCAGTGATACTAGAGATACTAGAGAGCAGTGATACTAGAGAGCAGTGATACTAGAGAGCAGTGATATTAGAGAGCAGTGATACTAGAGAACAGTGATACTAGAGAACAGGGATACTAGAGAGCAGTGATACTAGAGAGCAGTGATACAAGAGAGCAGTGATACTAGAGAGCAGTGATACTAGAGAGCAGTGATACTAGAGAACAGTGATACTAGCTAGAGCAGTGATACTAGAGAGCAGTTATACTAGAGAGCAGTGATGCTAGAGAACAGTGATACTAGAGAACAGTGATACTAGAGAGCAGTGATACTAGAGAGCAGTGATACTAGAGAATAGTGATACTAGCTAGAGCAGTGATACTAGAGAGCAGTTATACTAGAGAGCAGTGATACTAGAGAACAGTGATACTAGAGAACAGTGATACTAGAGAGCAGTGATACTAGAGAGCAGTGATACTAGCTAGAGCAGTGATACTAGCTAGAGCAGTGATACTAGAGAGCAGTGATACTAGAGAGTAGTGATACTAGAGAGCAGTGATACTAGAGAGCAGTGATACTAGAGAGCAGTGATACTAGCTAGAGCAGTGATACTAGCTAGAGCAGTGATACTAGCTAGAGCAGTGATACTAGAGAGCAGTGATACTAGAGAGCAGTGAAACTAGAGAGCAGTGATACTAGAGAGCAATGATACTAGAGAGCAGTGATACTAGCTAGAGCACTGATACTAGAGAGCAGTGATACTAGCTAGAGCAGTGATACTAGAGAGCAGTGATACTAGAGAGCAGTGATACTAGAGAGCAGTGATACTAGAGAGCAGTGATACCAAAGAACAGTGATACTAGAGAGCAGTGATACTAGAGAGCAGTGATACTAGAGAACAGTGATACTAGCTAGAGCAGTGATACTAGAGAGCAGTGATACTAGAGAGCAGTGATACTAGAGAGCAGTGATACTAGAGAGCAGTGATACTAGAGAGCAGTGATACTAGAGAGCAGTGATACTAGAGAACAGTGATACTAGAGAGCAGTGATACTAGCTAGAGCAGTGATACTAGGGAGCAGTGATACTAGAGAGCAGTGATACTAGAGAGCAGTGATACTAGAGAGCAGTGATACTAGCTAGAGCAGTGATACTAGAGAGCAGTGATACTAGAGATCAGTGATACTAGAGAACAGTGATACTAGAGAGCAGTGATACTAGAGAACAGTGATACTAGAGAGCAGTGATACTAGAGAGCAGTGATACTAGCTAGAGCAGTGATACTAGAGACCAGTGATACTAGAGAGCAGTGATACTAGAGAGCAGTGATACTAGAGATCAGTGATACTAGAGATCAGTGATACTAGAGAGCAGTGATACTAGAGAGCAGTGATACTAGAGAGCAGTGATACTAGAGAACAGTGATACTAGCTAGAGCAGTGATACTAGAGAGCAGTGATACTAGAGAGCAGTGATACTAGAGAGCAGTGATACTAGAGATCAGTGATACTAGAGAGCAGTGATACTAGCTAGAGCAGTGATACTAGAGAGCAGTGATACTAGAGATCAGTGATACTAGAGAGCAGTGATACTAGAGAGCAGTGATACTAGAGAGCAGTGATACTAGCTAGAGCAGTGATACTAGAGAGCAGTGATACTAGAGAGCAGTGATACTAGAGAGCAGTGATACTAGAGAACAGTGATACTAGAGAACAGTGATACTAGAGAGCAGTGATACTAGAGAGCAGTGATACTAGAGAGCAGTGATACTAGCTAGAGCAGTGATACTAGAGAGCAGTGATACTAGAGAGCAGTGATACTAGAGAGCAGTGATACTAGAGAGCAGTGATACTAGAGAACAGTGATACTAGAGAACATTGATACTAGAGAGCAGTGATACTAGAGAGCAGTGATACTAGAGAGCAGTGATACTAAAGAGCAGTGATACTAGAGAACAGTGATACTAGAGAGCAGTGATACTAGAGAGCAGTGATACTAGAGAACAGTGATACTAGAGAGTAGTGATACTAGAGAGCAGTGATACTAGAGAGCAGTGATACTAGAGAGCAGTGATACTAGAGAGTAGTGATACTAGAGAGCAGTGATACTAGAGAGCAGTGATACTAGAGAGCAGTGATACTAGAGAACAGTGATACTAGCTAGAGAAGTGATACTAGAGAGCAGTGATACTAGAGAGCAGTGATACTAGAGAACAGTGATACTAGCTAGAGAAGTGATACTAGAGAGCAGTGATACTAGAGAACAGTGATACTAGAGATCAGTGATACTAGAGAGCAGTGATACTAGAGAGCAGTGATACTAGAGAGCAGTGATACTAGAGAGCAGTGATACTAGAGAACAGTGATACTAGAGAGCAGTAATACTAGAGAGCAGTGATACTAGCTAGAGCAGTGATACTAGAGAACAGTGATACTAGAGAGCAGTAATACTAGAGAGCAGTGATACTAGAGAGTGTAGTATCTGAACAGTTTATAATTTTGGCTGACGTTTAAAAATGGTGTGATAGATGAACTTTACTCTGCTTTGCTGAAACATCTGGAAAGCATTACTACAGGGGATCCTTGGAATAGAGGACATTTGGAGATATGTGGAGGCCAGGGATTGGTCTATCAAAAACCACCCATCTTATGTTACATAGGATAAATACCATGTTTCAACAAAGGACGGGGAGAATAATCATTTTTAGATTGGGTTAGTTGTTCTCCGGATTTCTGCAGAAATCTGTAAATTGACGCTGGAACCTTTGATATAATAAACCTTTATAATCAAGTACAGTGTCCGCGGATTTCTTGTCTACGCAGCATATCAGCATCGTTGTCTCGACACCACTTTAAATGGCGATGAGGATTTTTGGGGACGTGTTGCGTCTCTTCAGCGTTCCATTCATGGGCTACGAAGTGACTCCCGCTCAAGAGGCCGGCAGATAAGGTGAGCTTTCTCACAACTTTGGGCGCTGGTTGGTTCGTGTGCTGTGTGTGTGCGTTGACGGGATGTACCGTCAAAGGACTTGTGTGTGCGCTTTGCTGTTATTTGCTGTGTGATGATAATCCGTTCTAAATTTCTAAATTTGTTTGCGTTGAAAACAACGCAAACAGGGGGGAGTGTCTATAGGAATTGATAACACTGGGCACAGGGATATTTGGCTTGAATAAATTTAAAGGAGTGTCCAGGAATAGAATGAAGGAATAAGGCCAGGAAATAAGGAAAAAAGTATACTATTAGGATGTCGCTGATTTAAGGAAGCCCTCAAACGAGGCGATCATTAAGATGGGCCGTAAATTCTAGGAAAGTCACTAGGTTGACTTTCGGGTCAGTTCTGGGAACTGGAGATTGTGGAATATACATTCAATTGTATGTTACCTCTCGGAATATAGTTGACGGAGTATATGTTCGATGTAGCCTCTCATTGAATATCTGCAACTCAAGGTAGCAGAAATTTAGGAAGGAATATAAAGGAAAAAAGGAGCGACGTAAGCATGCTTTAGAGTATTGTATGAACGGATGCATTCTTGTTTGAATATGTGTGTGTGTGTGTGTGTGAAAGAGAGCCTATGCGTGTGTGTACATGGGGAGGTCTCTGCTGTGTTCCAGCTGTGTCGACTCATGCTATGATAACATTTATGTTAGAGATATATACACATATATATGTTTTGGTTGAGAACAGGGGTTTTAGTGTTTTGTAAGGAAATATGTTAGTTAAGGTTAAAACCTTATGAGTCTCCATTTGAGAGAACGTTTCCAGAATTGTTAAAAACTATGAGCCCCTCGGGAGGATTTACAGTTAAAACCTTATGAGTCTCCATTTGAGAGAACGTTTCCATAATTGTTAAAAATATATGAGCCCCCCGGGAGGACTTACGGTTAAAACCTTATGAGTCTCCATTTGAGAGAACGTTTCCATAATTGTTTGAAAAAAAATATGAGCCCCCAAGGAGGAGTTAGGATTGCATAGAGATGATTTGTAATGAATAAGAAAATAACTATAAATCTGCAGATTAGAATAAGTGAAGATAAGAAACTTCTAAGTAGGATTTGTGTTCTAGGTTTTGTGTTGGTTTGTGCGTTTTGTTCAGTGTTACTGTTTGTCTGTGTTGGAAAAAACGGAGGGACAGCTCGTCTGTCTACTGTCTGCTGTTTGGAGAAAGTTGCTTGCGGGAGCTCCTCTCACCATGAAATCGCACTGGTGAATGAGCTGCGCATGTGTGGGATTTTAGGAATTTAGAGTTGAGCGGAGCAAGTGTGCCACTCCCCTGCCTGCACTGAGCTGCTGTGACACGTTCTGTTTGATAAGTGGCTGTTGCTTACCTATCAAACTATTTGATTGAGATACATTGAATTTATAAATGAGAAGATATGTTGACGGATTAAAAATAAAAAATAATTAAAGAAAGAAATCAAATAAAATGTTATTGCGCTATTTATAATATTCCTGAGTTAAGCTGTTTGCTTATTTCTTAGCGCGAATGTGAATATAGGTATGTCTAAAAGGGTATTGTATGGTTGAAATAACCCAGTGAGTGCATAAAAGACTAAATTCTTGTCTGTTTCTTTTGTTCTTCTGTGATGTGAGAAACGAGAAGGAGGAGACAGAGAGAGAGGAGGTGCTGACCAGTGCGTCACGCGACAGCGTGTGCTGCCCCGGATCCAGTCCAATTAAGGCCAGTACTGTTCTATCCACAAACTTACTTTCCCTTACAGGATATAATAGATACATTGTGTCATGTTGTGACAATTTTACAGGGACTTGGCAACAGACTGATCAATGGATGTAATTGAGAATTGCACATTAGGTTTGTTTTTGTGTATGGGTTGTTTTGATTAGAGTTGTGTTGGAAATCCAGCACTGACATTATTCTGTAAAATTAAGGTAATTGGGTGCTTATTAAGTAATTGGTTTGTGGGTGCTGTAGTGTTGCTGGATTAAAGGTTTTTCTTTTTTGGATTGCTCTGAAGTTGACTAGTTTCCTTTACTTTTCCTGATCGGATGTGGTAAGATTGCCACTAATCAATAATTTGGTAAAATAAAATAAAATTAAATAAAATTAAAATAAATAAATACATAAATTAATAAATAAATAAAAAATAAATAAATATATTGATAAATTAATTAATTAATTAATTATTTTTACATTAAAATTAAAAATATAAAAATAAATAGGAGGGATTGCTAAACAACAGCTAAAAGTTTTTGGGGTATACAAATTTATTATTTAAAATAATAATAATAATAAAATAATTCACAATAAAGGAATATAAAAGAGTGGTTACAATGGGGAAAAAGGACATCAAAACTATGAAAGTAATTACTCCTGTTGATGTAGTACAAAATAGTAATCCTCTAGTTAATGGTATTGCAAGGTTATCTGGAAAATGGAATAAACGTTGGCCTGACATTGAACAACCATGGCCAGTGGAAGGGACTCTTTACCCAGACGTCATCAAGATAATGAAAGTGCTTGTAGTCGACTTATAAGGCAGATCAAAAGAAGGGGTAAAAAGGGGAACAACGTAAAGAAAAGAGTGTTCTTAAGTTGTTTGAAAATGAGGGACAAAAACTGATAAAAGATACAAAAAATAAAAGAGACAGAGGTATAGAGAAAATGGCAAAGAGGCGAAGGTAACAGAAAAACTAATGGCAGAAGTCAATACTCACATACGGATTCAGCAAAGAGGCCCCACCTTACGGTAGAGTTTAAGTAGAGTTTAAGGATGTCTATCCTCCAATGATCATTCAGGAGGGTGATTATTGCATCGGAGATGAAGATGAACGAATAATAGAGAGAGGACAAGCAGAAACGACCATAAAGATGAATCCAAACTCCAAAAGTAAGAAGAAACGACATGTCTGGAAACTAAGGGTAGAATGAGGTTCAGGAGGATGGAATTTGAAGATGATGATGATGATGATCAGAGTGATTCAGAAGAGATCATGGGTGGATATGACCCTGTGATCAGACAGAGGTTGGCCAGAGCGGAAAGAAGGGTTGATGGAAGTTGGAAGGAGAAGGATACAAGAGATCCGAGCTCTGATGAAAGTCAAGATGAAGACAGCGATAAAGATTTGGAGATTAAAGGTGCTTCATGTTCAAGAGGATTTTATTCTACAATGACTAGCACAGAAGAAATAGAAGAGATATAGACCGATGCATATCATGCTTGGATAAGGCGAATAATTTAGAAGAAGTAAGAGAACTGGAAGAACAACTCAAGAAGCTGAAGATACAGAAGGAGAAACTGCTGAAAAAAGAATCTCAAAAATTGGAGAGGAAATACATATTGAGGCCAAGAAAACGGAACACAAGTAAGAAGATGATGCCAGTGATAATTCGAGGACAGAACCTGGAGTATAAGCCTTTGCAGAATACCGATATGTCAGATATACTTGAGAAGCTGCCTACTCTTCAAGATGGAGCATATCCTTGGATTTCAAAGTTGGAAGAAATTACGGTGGGAACACAGTCTGCCATAGGAGACATTAAGATACTTTTGGCTAACCTCCTTGGGATTCCATGTATGGAAGACATTTTTCAGAGAGCTGGACTTCATCAATATGTGGGGACTGCGGTGAATGATCCTGAATTGTTAGCTGCAAGTAGAAATCGGCTGTGGAGAGCACTGAAAGATACGTTTCCAACAAATGTGCATCCTGACAACATTCTGATTGACCCACTAGGACAACAAGAAAATCTGAGAGCCTATGTGTCAAGAGTTCATCAAGTGTGGAGAAATATTACCGGAAATGATCCAGATGTGAGTCAAATAGAGCAGTCAATTTTGCAAGCTAAACTGCAGATGGGACTGTCCTCACCAGTAAGGCGCAAACTGGCAGAGGTGGTTGGACTTGGAAGCATGACAAAAGGTGTCTTTACAGATCATATAGCCCATCAAGTGGATCTGTACCGGAAAAAGGAACACAACCAGAAAGAACAGGACCAAGAAACTCTCAGAAAACTCAATCAAATACAACTGGTGGAGAATAAGAAGGAGAAGAAACAGGCTTTGGTTATGCAGAATCAGTGTTCACCAAATAAACAATCACTGCCACAGCTTCAACTGAACCAGGTCCAACCGCAATTGTACCAGCCACCACTAGTGGGACCAGTTGTTTCATATCCACAGCCAGTTTCTGGACAGACACAGAATTGGAGAGGAAGAGGACGAGAAGGCTTAGGAAGAGGAAGAGGAGGAAGATTTAAGCCATACTTAAATCTTACATACCAGCAATCTTCAGAAGTGTGTTATAATTGTGGACAGGTTGGTCACTTTGCCCGTGAGTGTAATGGGTTAGGAGGAAACACCAGAGGAAATTTCAGAGTAAGATACAGGGGCCAGTCAAGATCATCTGGAGGACCGGTGAACCCTTATAGGGGCCCGGAGCAAGGATTCTAGAGGTGCCCAGAAGATCCGAAAGGGGGGTGTCAGCTGGTAGCGTCAGGACCGAAAAAGGATCCAACAATTGAGGTGAAAGTAAACAACGACCATTGGAAGTGATGGCGGATAGCGGAGCTGCTTTCACCTGTGTTCGGCCTAAAGATGCTACACATCTCCCCATGTCCAATCAACTAATTAGGACAATCGGATTTGAGGAAGTGAAACAGCTGATTCCTCTTGCGGAACCAATTGAGCTCTGCTATAATAATCAGAAAATTACAATACCCATACTGGTATCAGAACATACACCTATTGCATTGTTGGGAAGAGATGGATTGTGTAGATTGAATTGTACAATAAAATGTACGCCAGACGGCTGTCTGGTAGAAGTGCCAAAAGAAAAGGTTTACCAATTGTTGATGACGACAGAGATGGATTCTTCTTCAGTATTTTGGATTGGAAATCTCAGTGCAGATTTTTTGAAGCAGGCTAAGATATGGGAGAAATTCATTGTGGCAAACATGCCAGGTGCGAGGCTTCCAGAATATCCATTTCATTGTACGCTCAAGTATTTCAAGAATGCTGCCCAATCGAACTCAGAGGAATGGTTGAGTCATCAACCAAAGAAAGTTCAACTCAGCTCATGTTGCATAATTTTAGGACCACAAGGAGCAGCTATGAAGATAAACACAGACGATTATCTGGATAAAGAATTTGAGATTGAGAAGAGTATGCCACATGTGACCTTGTTGGTTTCTGAAGGCTATGAGCAGAAGCAAATAGGAGAAATGATGACAGAAGCAGAGAAAGCTGTTTTTGTACCGATGGAAAGAGAATTTGGCGATTTGGAGGAGTGAAGATCAGCAATTTCTCAAAATCATGATTTCGGCTCAAGGACAAGGACAGCCACAAGCTGTACGGATGACACATGAATCTATTTGCAGTGCGAAGATGGATTCAGACCCTATGAAAAGAGGAGATGTTGCAACAAGTTCCAGAATGTTTGTGGTCTCAACACAGTACCGATATTGGACTTGTGAAATCAGCCCAACCGGTGAAAGTTGAACTTCGACCAGGAGCCAGACCTCCTTGGAAGAATCAGTATCCATTGAAAGATGAAGCAATCCAAGGGATCGAACCACAAATTGAAGGACTTTCGAAAGCAGGTGTGTTGAGGACAACAAAAAATCCTTAGAGTAACACACCTTTGTTGCCTTTGAAGAAACCCGATGAGACTTATCGTATGGTTCATGATTTGAGAGCAGTGAATGAAGTGGTAACTGATTTTCCAGCAGAAGTGCCAGACCCGCATACCTTGTTAGCCCAAATTCCTCCTGATGCGACACATTTCACAGTGTTAGACTTATGTGGTGCATTTTTAGTGTTCCACTTAGTATAGAAAGTCAGGGTTTATTTGGGTTCACATATAAGGGATAGTTCTATGAGTACAGTCGTTTGCCACAGGGGTACAAGCATAGCCCGCACATTTTCAATAAAGTACTGAAGGATGATTTGGTAGGGATAGATCAGATATTGCAAAGCACTGTCATTCAGTACGTGGATGATATAATTATCTGCTCACAGAATGAGGAAACGTGTCATAAAGGCACAATTAAATTGCTACAGGTATTGGCAGAAAAGGGGCATAAGGTTTCACAGAAAAAGTTGCAATATTGCCAGGAGAAGGTTGTTTATTTGGGTCAGAAAATAATGCATGGACACAGAAGCATTTCGGACAGTCAATTGGAAGCTATTCGTAAGGCTCCGAAGCCTAGAACTGTCAGAGAGATGATGACATTTCTTGGTATTGCTGGTTATTCTTCAGCTTGGGTTGAGAGCTATACTAGTTTGACGGGACCTTTGAGAGCTATGGTTAAGGATACTGGAAATGGTCAACTCCATAGCAATCTTTCCCGGACACAGGAAGGCCATGTGGCATTTGAAACAATCAAACAGAGGTTGCAGGAGGCACCTGCACTTACACTACCAGACTACTCTAAGAACTTTTTGCTATACAGTGGGGGAAAAAAGTATTTAGTCAAATCAAATCAAATCAAATCAAATTTTATTGGTCACATGCGCCCGAATACAACAGGTGCAGACATTACAGTGAAATGCTTACTTACAGCCCTTAACCAACAGTGCATTTATTTTAAACAAAAAAGTAAGAATAAAACAACAACAAAAAAAGTGTTGAGAAAAAAGAGCAGAAGTAAAATAAAGTGACAGTAGGGAGGCTATATATACAGTAAAATAAAGTGACAGTAGGGAGGCTATATATACAGGGGGGTACCGTTGCAGAGTCAATGTGCGGGGAGCACCGGCTAGTTGAGGTAGTTGAGGTAATATGTACATGTGGGTAGAGTTAAAGTGACTATGCATAAATACTTACTTAACAGAGTAGCAGCAGCGTAAAAAGGATGGGGTGGGGGGCAGTGCAAATAGTCCGGGTAGCCATGATTAGCTGTTCAGGAGTCTTATGGCTTGGGGGTAGAAGCTGTTGAGAAGTCTTTTGGACCTAGACTTGGCACTCCGGTACCGCTTGCCGTGCGGTAGCAGAGAGAACAGTCTATGACTAGGGTGGCTGGAGTCTTTGACAATTTTGAGGGCCTTCCTCTGACACCGCCTGGTATAGAGGTCCTGGATGGCAGGGAGCTTTGCCCCAGTGATGTACTGGGCCGTACGCACTACCCTCTGTAGTGCCTTGCGGTCAGAGGCCAAGCAGTTGCCATACCAGGCGGTGATGCAACCAGTCAGGATGCTCTCGATGGTGCAGCTGTAGAATTTTTGAGGATCTGAGGACCCATGCCAAATCTTTTTAGTCTCCTGAGGGGAATAGGCTTTGTCGTGCCCTCTTCACGACTGTCTTGGTGTGTTTGGACCATGATAGTTTGTTGGTGATGTGGACACCAAGGAACTTGAAGCTCTCAACCTGTTCCACTACAGCCCCGTCGATGAGAATGGGGGCGTGCTCAGTCCTCTTTTTTTTCCTGTAGTCCACAATCATCTCCTTTGTCTTGGTCACGTTGAGGGAGAGGTTGTTGTCCTGGCACCACACGGCCAGATCTCTGACCTCCTCCCTATAGGCTGTCTCATCGTTGTCGGTGATCAGGCCTACCACTGTTGTGTCATCGGCAAACTTAATGATGGTGTTGGAGTCGTGCCTGGCCATGCAGTCATGGGTGAACAGAGAGTACAGGAGGGGACTGAGCACGCACCCCTGAGGGGCCCCATGTGTTGAGGATCAGTGTGGCAGATGTGTTGTTACCTACCCTTACCACCTGGGGGCGGCCCGTCAGGAAGTCCAGGATCCAGTTGCAGAGGGAGGTGTTTAGTCCCAGGATCCTTAGCTTAGTGATGAGCTTAGAGGGCACTATGGTGTTGAATGCTGAGCTGTAGTCAATGAATAGCATTCTCACGTAGGTGTTCCTCTTGTCCAGGTGGGAAAGGGCAGTGTGGAGTGCGATAGAGATTGCATCATCTGTGGATCTGTTGGGGCGGTATGCAAATTGGAGTGGGTCTAGGGTTTCTGGGATTATGCTGTTGATGTGAGCCATGACCAGTCTTTCAAAGCACTTCATGGCTACAGACGTCAGTGCTACGGGTCGGTAGTCATTTAGGCAGGTTATCTTAGAGTTCTTGGGCACGGGGACTATGGTGGTCTGCTTGAAACATGTTGGTATTACAGACTCAGTCAGGGACATGTTGAAAATGTCAGTGAAGACACTTGCCAGTTGGTCAGCACATGCTCGGAGTACACGTCCTGGTAATCCGTCTGGCCCTGCGGCCTTGTGAATGTTGACCTGCTTAAAAGTCTTACTCACATCGGCTACGGAGAGCGTGATCACATAGTCATCCGGAACAGCTGGTGCTCTCATGCATGCTTCAGTGTTGCTTGCCTCGAAGCGAGCATAGAAGTGGTTTAGCTCGTCTGGTAGGCTTGTGTCACTGGGCAGCTCGCGGCTGTGCTTCCCTTTGTAGTCTGTAATAGTTTTCAAGCCCTGCCACATCCGACGAGCGTCAGAGCCAGTGTAGTATGATTCAATCTTAGACCTGTATTGACTCTTTGCCTGTTTGATGGTTCGTCGGAGGTCATAGCGGGATTTCTTATAAGCGTCCGGGTTAGAGTCCCGTTCCTTGAAAGCGGCAGCTCTACCCTTTAGCTCAGTGCGGATGTTTCCTGTAATCCATGGCTTCTGGTTGGGGTATGTACGTACGGTCACTGTGGGGACGACATCACCGATGCACTTATTGATGAAGCCAGTGACTGATGTGGTGTACTCCTCAATGCTGTCTGACGAATCCCGGAACATGTTCCAGTCTGTGCTAGCAAAACAGTCCTGTAGCTTAGCATCTGCGTCATCTGACCACTTTTTATTAACCGAATCACTGGTGCTTCCTGCTTCAGTTTTTGCTTATAAGCAGGAATCAGGAGGATAGAGTTATGGTCAGATTTGCCAAATGGAGGGCGAGGGAGAGCTTTGTATGCGTCTCTGTGTGTGGAGTAAAGGTGGTCTAGAGTTTTTTTCCCTCTGGTTGCACATTTAACATGCTGGTAGAAATTAGGTAGAACGGATTTAAGTTTCCCTGCATTAAAGTCCCCGGCTACTAGGAGCGCTGCATCTGGATGAGCGTTTTCCTGTTGATTAATGGCCTTGTACAACTCATTCAGTGCAATCTTAATGCCAGCATTGGTTTGTGGTGGTAAATAGACAGCTATGAAAAATATAGATGAAAACTCTCTTGGTAAATAGTGTGGTCTACAGCTTATCATAAGATACTCTACCTCAGGCGAGCAAAACCTCGAGACTTCCTTAGTATTTGATTTTGTGCACCAGCTATTGTTTACAAATATACACAGACCGCCGCCCCTTGTCTTACCGGAGTCTGCCGTTCTGTCCTGTCGATGTAGCGTATAGCCTGCTAGCTGAATGTTATCATTGTTGTCGTTCAGCCACGACTCCGTGAAACATAAGATATTACAGTTTTTAATGTTCCGTTGGTAGGATAACCGTAATCTTAAATCGTCAATTTTATTCTCAAAAGATTGAACGTTGGCTAATAGGATTGATGGGAGAGGCGGTTTACTCGCTCGCCGTCGGATCCTTACAAGGCACCGGATCTCGTCCACGATATCTCCGTCTCTTCCTCACGCGAATGACGGGGATCTGGGCCTTGTAGGGTGTCTGTAGGATATCCTTCGCGAACGCCTCGTTGAAGAAAAATTCTTCGTCCAATGCGAGGTGAGTAATCGCTGTCCTGATATCCAGAAGCTCTCTTTGGTTATAAGAGACGATGGCAGAAACATTATGTACAAAATAAATTACAAATAACGCGGAAAAACACACATAATAGTACAATTGGTTAGAGGGCTGTAAAACGGCAGCCATCTTCTCCGGCGCTGTCCCATATCATCATCATCAGAGTCAATACAGGTCTAAGATTGAATCATACTACACTGGCTCTGACGCTCGTCGGATGTGGCAGGGCTTGAAAACTATTACAGACTACAAAGGGAAGCACAGCCGCGAGCTGCCCAGTGACACAAGCCTAACAGATTGTGCAAGTTCTCCCACTTAAAAAGATGAGAGAGGCCTGTAATTTTCATCATAGGTACACGTCAACTATGACTGACAAAATTAGAAAAAAAAATCCAGAAAATCACATTGTAGGATTTTTAATGAATTTATTTGCAAATTATGGTGGAAAATAAGTATTTGGTCACCTACAAATAAGCAAGATTTCTGGCTCTCACAGACCTGTAACTTGTTCTTTAAGAGGCTCCTCTGTCCTCCACTCGTTACCTGTATTAATGGCACCTGTTTGAACTTGTTATCAGTATAAAAGACACCTGTCCACAACCTCAAACAGTCACACTCCAAACTCCACTATGGCCAAGACCAAAGAGCTGTCAAAGGACACCAGAAACAAAATTGTAGACCTGCACCAGGCTGGGAAGACTGAATCTGCAATAGGTAAGCAGCTTGGTTTGAAGAAATCAACTGTGGGAGCAATTATTAGGAAATGGAAGACATACAAGACCACTGATAATCTCCCTCAATCTGGGGCTCCACGCAAGATCTCACCCCGTGGGGTCAAAATGATCACAAGAATGGTGAGCAGAAATCACAGAACCACACGAGGGGACCTAGTGGATGACCTGCAGAGAGCTGGGACCAAAGTAACAAAGCCTACCATCAGTAACACACTACGCCGCCAGGGACTCAAATCCTGAAGTGCCAGACGTGTCTCCCTGCTTAAGCCAGTACATGTCCAGGCCCGTCTGAAGTTTGTTAGAGTGCATTTGGATGATCCAGAAGAGGATTGGGAGAATGTCATATGGTCAGATGAAACCAAAATAGAACTTTTTGGTAAAAACTCAACTCGTCGTGTTTGGAGGACAAAGAATGCTGAGTTGCATCCAAAGAACACCATACCTACTGTGAAGCATGGGGGTGGAAACATCATGCTTTGGGGCTGTTTTTCTGCAAAGGGACCAGGACGACTGATCCGTGTAAAGGAAAGAATGAATGGGGCCATGTATTGTGAGATTTTGAGTGAAAACCTCCTTCCATCAGCAAGGGCATTGAAGATGTAACGTGGCTGGGTCTTTCAGCATGACAATGATCCCAAACACACAGCCCGGGCAAAGAAGGAGGGGCTTCGTAAGAAGCATTTCAAGGTCCTGGAGTGGCCTAGCCAGTCTCCAGATCTCAACCCCATAGAACATCTTTGGAGGGAGTTGAAAGTCCGTGTTGCCCAGCGACAGCCCCAAAACATCACTGCTCTAGAGGAGATCTGCATGGAGGAATGGGCCAATATACCAGCAACAGTGTGTGAAAACCTTGTGAAGACTTACAGAAAACGTTTGACCTGTGTCATTGCCAACAAAGGGTATATAACAAAGTATTGAGAAACTTTTGTTATTGACCAAATACTTATTTTCCACCATAATTTGCAAATAAATTCATTAAAAATCCTACAATGTGATTTTCTGGAAAAAAATTCTCATTTTGTCTGTCATAGTTGACGTGTACCTATGATGAAAATTACAGGCCTCTCTCATCTTTTTAAGTGGGAGAACTTGCACAATTGGTGGCTGACTAAATACTTTTTTTCCCCACTGTATGTGTCTACTTCTACTGGAGGTAGATATGCATGTGCAGTTCTTTGTCAGCCGACAGGCACAGGGACGAATCCTCAGCCTATTTCCTACTACTCTACTGCCTATTCAGAAGTAGAACTAGGGCTACCACTGTGCTACAGAGCAATGGTGGGAGTATATTCAATGTATGACAAAGCATCATCTGTTACGATGGGTTACCCAGTAACAATTCTTACCCATCTTCTGAACTATGGGAAATATACATTGACTATGCCTAGGCTCAGAGACTATCATAGGCTCTTAGAGCAGGAAGATGTCACCCTAGTGAGGTGTGATACGGTGAATCCAGCCGAGAATTTGCCAACTTCAGAGGATGGTGAGCCACATGATTGTGTCCAAGAAGCAGAGAAATACTCGAGGCTTAGATCAGATTTGCAAGCCTTTCCATTACGTGAGGCAGACCTGGATGTCACGCCCTGGCTCTGGGGACTCTTGTATGTTGAGCCAGGGTGTTAGTTTCGTTGTGTAGTGTCTATGTTTAGTTTTCTATGTTCATATTCTAGGTTATGTGGTTCTATGTTGGCCGGGGTGGTTCTCAATCAGAGGCAACGAGAATCAGCTGTTGCTTGTTGTCTCTGATTGGGATCCATACTTAGGCAGCCTTTTGTGTATTGTGATTCGTGGGATCTTGTTCCGTGTAGGTTTGTTTGTTAACCGAGGACTTCACGTATCGTTTGTTGTTTTGTTGTGTTATTGTGTTGCTAGTACTCTATTAAAGAAGATGTACGCATATCACGCTGCGCCTTGGTCCACTCCTTTCGACGATCGTGACACTGGAGTATTGGACTGATGGGTCTTGTTATCGTGTGGGAGATAAATTGTGTGCTGGCTATGCAGTAGTTAAAGCCCAAGGAACTGGATTTGTTGTTGAAAAGGCTGAAGTAATACCACAGCCTGCGTCTGCACAACTTGCTGAACTTGTGGGGCTAACAGAAGCATGTTTGTTAGCAGAAGGAAAGCGAGTGACGATATACACTGATTCAGCATATGCACATAGTGTATGTCATTTGTTTGGAGCAGTATGGAAAGGTCGAGGGTTTAAGAAAACGGATGGTTCTCCGATACAACATCATGCGCAAATAATGAAACTGTTGCACGCTATGATGAAGCCTAAAGAGATAGCGATAGCTAAGTGTGCAGCTCATAAAACAGATGTGTCAAAAGTCACACAAGGGAACAAAGCTGCTGATGAAGCTGCAAAAGCCGTCACAGGAGCGGACAAATTGGGAAAAGTTTTTCTGGTCACTCATGGAGTGGACTTGGAGGAAAAATTACGCTTAAGGATGTGATTTTGATGCAGGAAGCTGCTTCTATGATCGACAAACAGTTATGGCTAGACCGAGGGGCTGTCAAAGATGCTGCTGGTCTTTGGAGAAACCATGAGGGGTTGATAGTAGCGCCTCTAGACCTATTAGGTCTGATGATTCAGGAAGCACATGGGTTAGCTCATGTTGCAAGGGGGGAGGTTAGGAGAAAGATCACAAAGGAGTATGGTTTTTGGGCACCATATTTGCTTTAACAGGTTGACTATGTCATAGGCAGGTGCACAATCTGTCTGAAAAATAATGTTCGCAGGGGGTGTGACTGTTCTTCCTGGTTACATTCCTACACCGAGAGGTCCTATGCGTGAATTGGTTATTGACTTTGTTGATATGATAAAACCAGTTGATGGGAAAAGATACATGTTGGTGGTTGTAGATAGATTTTCACGATGGCCGGAGGCCTGTCCAACCAAGCGAAAAGATGCTCAGTCGGTTGCAAAGTTCTTGTGTAAAGAAGTCATAAGCAGGTGGGGACTTCCCGATCGAATATCCTCAAATAGTGGGAAAGAGTTCGGTGGATAAATCAGTGAAATGGATTTTGAAAAAATTGGGGAAAAAAGTCAGGAAAAAATTATGAAAACTAGGGTTGAAGTAACTCTAGGAAATGTTGAATATCTGACTGTGCGATAATTTTTCACATTTCTTTGCATATTATTGTGATATTGAGTGTTTTCTTATGAATCAAAGGGGGGAAATGGAATGTGATTCATTTATATATCAGTTATATATCATTTTTATATTATTTTTGATATTGATGTTTTAATTTGCATGTGTTGTTTTGCAAAAGATACTGGTTGGTGTTTTCTTTTCTTCCAGAAGTATATGGGGATGTGTAGAGTGGGATTCAAATACTCAAACATGGACAATATGAATGGACTGGAGGAAGTGGAACAAGGAAGGTGTGGAAATGTTCAGATTCCATCATCGACGTTGCATTGAAAGTCGACACTGCTGAGGAGATGCAGTGTAGTGGACTACATTCCAGTGTCTGCAATGATATATAGACATATTTGTATGTGTAATACATAATTTGTGTCATATTCTTTCTGTATAAATTTTTTGAAGATTGATGTTTTCTGTTGTTGGGTACATGTGGGGACCTTAGATGTTTTTGTTTTCTTCGTGGATGCTTAGGGATATTGGGTCTAGGCAGGGACAGAGGGAATCCACAGGAGGGTCCGATGGGTCGACCAGCCTGAATGTGGACAATTTTGATTGTATTTTATTTTCTGAGGTTTTTATGTGTATTCAATTGCATCATAGCTTAAAATGCATTGATAAAGATTTATAAATTGATCTGGAGTACTTAGGTGGTCGCCTGGGGCAGAGGGGCCATGAGAGAATTTTCCTGTCTTGATTGATGGATATTTGGAATGAAAGCTGCCAGACAGGTTTTTCGCTCTCACACTCCATAAAAATTTGCTTACACGCCATAACAATTTGTTTACACTCCACAAAAATGTGTCTACATAAAAATGTGTTTATTCTCCATAAATGTGGTTTTATTGCTAAAGTTACTCAAGAAGAAAAATTGTTATTTGTCATAATCCTATTATTTTGGTTTTCGAGACTTAATTAGTCTCGAAGGGGGGAAATATGTAGTATCTGAACAGTTTATAATTTTGGCTGACGTTTAAAAATGGTGTGATAGATGAACTTTACTCTGCTTTGCTGAAACATCTGGAAAGCATTACTACAGGGGCTCCTTGGAATAGAGGACATTTGGAGATATGTGGAGGCTAGGGATTGGTCTATCAAAAAACACCCATCTTATGTTACATAGGATAAATACCATGTTTCAACAAAGGACGGGGAGAATAATCATTTTTAGATTGGGTGAGTTGTTCTCCGATTTCTGCAGAAATCTGTAAATTGGCGCTGGAACCTTTGATATAATAAACCTTTATAATCAAGTACAGTGTCCACGGATTTCTTGTCTACGAAGCATATCAGCATCGTTGTCTCGAGCACCACAAGAGCAGTGATACTAGAGAGCAATGATACTAGAGAGCAGTGATACTAGAGAGCAGTGATACTAGCTAGAGCAGTGATACTAGAGAACAGTGATACTAGAGAACAGTGATACTAGAGAACAGTGATACTAGCTAGAGCAGTGATACTAGAGAACAGTGATACTAGAGAACAGTGATACTAGAGAACAGTGATACTAGAGAGCAGTGATACTAGAGAGCAGTGATACTAGAGAGCAGTGATACTAGAGAGCAGTGATACTAGCTAGAGCAGTGATACTAGAGAACAGTGATACTAGAGAGCAGTGATACTAGAGAACAGTGATACTAGCTAGAGCAGTGATACTAGAGAACAGTGATACTAGCTATAGCAGTGATACTAGAGAACAGTGATACTAGCTAGAGCAGTGATACTAGAGAGCAGTGATACTAGAGAACAGTGATACTAGCTAGAGCAGTGATACTAGAGAACCGTGATACTAGCTAGAGCAGTGATACTAGAGAGCAGTGATACTAGAGAACAGTGATACTAGAGAACAGTGATACTAGAGCGCAGTGATACTAGAGAGCAGTGATACTAGAGAACAGTGATTCTAGAGAACAGTGATACTAGAGAACAGTGATACTAGAGAGCAGTGATACTAGAGAGCAGTGATACTAGAGAGCAGTGATAAAAGAGAGCAGTGATACTAGAGAACAGTGATACTAGAGAACAGTGATACTAGAGAGCAGTGATACTAGAGAGCAGTGATACTAGCTAGAGCAGTGATACTAGAGAGCAGTGATACTAGAGAGCAGTGATACTAGAGAGCAGTGATACTAGAGAGCAGTGATACTAGAGAGCAGTGATACTAGCTAGAACAGTGATACTAGAGCAGTGATACTAGAGAGCAGTGATACTAGAGAGCAGTGATACTAGAGAGCAGTGATACTAGCTAGAGCAGTGATACTAGAGAACAGTGATACTAGAGAGTAGTGATACTAGAGAGCAGTGATACTAGAGAGCAGTGATACTAGAGAGCAGTGACACTAGAGAACAGTGATACTAGCTAGAGCAGTGATACTAGAGAGCAGTGATACTAGAGAGCAGTGATACTAGAGAACAGTGATACTAGCTAGAGCAGTGATACTAGAGAGCAGTGATACTAGAGAGCAGTGATACTAGAGAGCAGTGATACTAGAGAACAGTGATACTAGAGAGCAGTGATACTAGAGAGCAGTAATACTAGAGAGCAGTGATACTAGAGAGCAGTGATACTAGAGATACTAGAGAGCAGTGATACTAGATAGCAGTGATACTGGAGAGCAGTGATACTAGAGAGCAGTGATACTAGCTAGAGCAGTGATACTAGAGATACTAGAGAGCAGTGATACTAGAGAGCAGTGATACTAGAGAGCAGTGATATTAGAGAGCAGTGATACTAGAGAACAGTGATACTAGAGAACAGGGATACTAGAGAGCAGTGATACTAGAGAGCAGTGATACAAGAGAGCAGTGATACTAGAGAGCAGTGATACTAGAGAGCAGTGATACTAGAGAACAGTGATACTAGCTAGAGCAGTGATACTAGAGAGCAGTGATACTAGAGAGCAGTGATGCTAGAGAACAGTGATACTAGAGAACAGTGATACTAGAGAGCAGTGATACTAGAGAGCAGTGATACTAGAGAATAGTGATACTAGCTAGAGCAGTGATACTAGAGAGCAGTTATACTAGAGAGCAGTGATACTAGAGAACAGTGATACTAGAGAACAGTGATACTAGAGAGCAGTGATACTAGAGAGCAGTGATACTAGCTAGAGCAGTGATACTAGAGAGCAGTGATACTAGAGAGTAGTGATACTAGAGAGCAGTGATACTAGAGAGCAGTGATACTAGAGAGCAGTGATACTAGCTAGAGCAGTGATACTAGCTAGAGCAGTGATACTAGCTAGAGCAGTGATACTAGAGAGCAGTGATACTAGAGAGCAGTGAAACTAGAGAGCAGTGATACTAGAGAGCAATGATACTAGAGAGCAGTGATACTAGCTAGAGCACTGATACTAGAGAGCAGTGATACTAGCTAGAGCAGTGATACTAGAGAGCAGTGATACTAGAGAGCAGTGATACTAGAGAGCAGTGATACTAGAGAGCAGTGATACCAGAGAACAGTGATACTAGAGAGCAGTGATACTAGAGAGCAGTGATACTAGAGAACAGTGATACTAGCTAGAGCAGTGATACTAGAGAGCAGTGATACTAGAGAGCAGTGATACTAGAGAGCAGTGATACTAGAGAGCAGTGATACCAGAGAGCAGTGATACTAGAGAGCAGTGATACTAGAGAGCAGTGATACTAGAGAGCAGTGATACTAGCTAGAGCAGTGATACTAGGGAGCAGTGATACTAGAGAGCAGTGATACTAGAGAGCAGTGATACTAGAGAGCAGTGATACTAGCTAGAGCAGTGATACTAGAGAGCAGTG
This sequence comes from Coregonus clupeaformis, assembly GCF_020615455.1. Lineage (NCBI taxonomy): Eukaryota > Metazoa > Chordata > Actinopteri > Salmoniformes > Salmonidae > Coregonus > Coregonus clupeaformis. The sequence continues at coordinate 6,893 of NW_025534492.1, read as the reverse complement.
ATACTAGAGATCAGTGATACTAGAGAACAGTGATACTAGAGAGCAGTGATACTAGAGAACAGTGATACTAGAGAGCAGTGATACTAGAGAGCAGTGATACTAGCTAGAGCAGTGATACTAGAGACCAGTGATACTAGAGAGCAGTGATACTAGAGAGCAGTGATACTAGAGATCAGTGATACTAGAGATCAGTGATACTAGAGAGCAGTGATACTAGAGAGCAGTGATACTAGAGAGCAGTGATACTAGAGAACAGTGATACTAGCTAGAGCAGTGATACTAGAGAGCAGTGATACTAGAGAGCAGTGATACTAGAGAGCAGTGATACTAGAGATCAGTGATACTAGAGAGCAGTGATACTAGCTAGAGCAGTGATACTAGAGAGCAGTGATACTAGAGATCAGTGATACTAGAGACAGTGATACTAGAGAGCAGTGATACTAGAGAGCAGTGATACTAGCTAGAGCAGTGATACTAGAGAGCAGTGATACTAGAGAGCAGTGATACTAGAGAGCAGTGATACTAGAGAACAGTGATACTAGAGAACAGTGATACTAGAGAGCAGTGATACTAGAGAGCAGTGATACTAGAGAGCAGTGATACTAGCTAGAGCAGTGATACTAGAGAGCAGTGATACTAGAGAGCAGTGATACTAGAGAGCAGTGATACTAGAGAGCAGTGATACTAGAGAACAGTGATACTAGAGAACATTGATACTAGAGAGCAGTGATACTTAGAGAGCAGTGATACTAGAGAGCAGTGATACTAAAGAGCAGTGATACTAGAGAACAGTGATACTAGAGAGCAGTGATACTAGAGAGCAGTGATACTAGAGAACAGTGATACTAGAGAGTAGTGATACTAGAGACAGTGATACTAGAGAGCAGTGATACTAGAGAGCAGTGATACTAGAGAGTAGTGATACTAGAGACAGTGATACTAGAGAGCAGTGATACTAGAGAACAGTGATACTAGAGAACAGTGATACTAGCTAGAGAAGTGATACTAGAGAGCAGTGATACTAGAGAGCAGTGATACTAGAGAACAGTGATACTAGCTAGAGCAGTGATACTAGAGAGCAGTGATACTAGAGAGCAGTGATACTAGAGAACAGTGATACTAGCTAGAGCAGTGATACTAGAGAGCAGTGATACTAGAGAGCAGTGATACTAGAGAGCAGTGATACTAGAGAGCAGTGATACTAGAGAACAGTGATACTAGAGAGCAGTGATACTAGAGAGCAGTGATACAAGAGAGCAGTGATACTAGAGAACAGTGATACTAGCTAGAGCAGTGATACTAGAGAGCAGTGATACTAGAGAGCAGTGATACTAGAGAGAGCAGTGATACTAGAGAACAGTGATACTAGAGAGCAGTGATACTAGAGAGCAGTAATACTAGAGAGCAGTGATACTAGAGAGCAGTGATACTAGAGATACTAGAGAGCAGTGATACTAGAGAGCAGTGATACTGGAGAGCAGTGATACTAGAGAGCAGTGATACTAGCTAGAGCAGTGATACTAGAGATACTAGAGAGCAGTGATACTAGAGAGCAGTGATACTAGAGAGCAGTGATACTAGAGAACAGTGATACTAGAGAACAGTGATACTAGAGAACAGTGATACTAGAGAGCAGTGATACTAGAGAGCAGTGATATTAGAGAGCAGTGATACTAGAGAGCAGTGATACTAGAGAACAGTGATACTAGCTAGAGCAGTGATACTAGAGAGCAGTTATAATAGAGAGCAGTGATGCTAGAGAACAGTGATACTAGAGAGCAGTGATACTAGAGAGCAGTGATACTAGAGAACAGTGATACTAGAGAACAGTGATACTAGAGAGCAGTGATACTAGAGAGTAGTGATACTAGCTAGAGCAGTGATACTAGCTAGAGCAGTGATACTAGAGAGCAGTGATACTAGAGAGCAGTGATACTAGAGAGCAGTGATACTAGAGAGCAGTGATACTAGAGAGCAGTGATACTAGCTAGAGCAGTGATACTAGCTAGAGCAGTGATACTAGCTAGAGCAGTGATACTAGAGAGCAGTGATACTAGAGAGCAGTGATACTAGAGAGCAGTGATAATAGAGAGCAGTGATACTAGAGAGCAGTGATACTAGCTAGAGCAGTGATACTAGAGAACAGTGATACTAGAGAGTAGTGATACTAGAGAGCAGTGATACTAGAGAGCAGTGATACTAGAGAGCAGTGAAACTAGAGAACAGTGATACTAGCTATAGAAGTGATACTAGAGAGCAGTGATACTAGAGAGCAGTGATACTAGAGAACAGTGATACTAGCTAGAGCAGTGATACTAGAGAGCAGTGATACTAGAGAGCAGTGATACTAGAGAACAGTGATACTAGCTAGAGCAGTGATACTAGAGAGCAGTGATACTAGAGAGCAGTGATACTAGAGAGCAGTGATACTAGAGAGCAGTGATACTAGAGAACAGTGATACTAGAGAGCAGTGATACTAGAGAGCAGTGATACAAGAGAGCAGTGATACTAGAGAACAGTGATACTAGCTAGAGCAGTGATACTAGAGAGCAGTGATACTAGAGAGCAGTGATACTAGAGAGCAGTGATACTAGTGAACAGTGATACTAGAGAGCAGTGATACTAGAGAGCAGTAATACTAGAGAGCAGTGATACTAGAGAGCAGTGATACTAGAGATACTAGAGAGCAGTGATACTAGAGAGCAGTGATACTGGAGATCAGTGATACTAGAGAGCAGTGATACTAGCTAGAGCAGTGATACTAGAGATACTAGAGAGCAGTGATACTAGAGAGCAGTGATACTAGAGAGCAGTGATACTAGAGAACAGTGATACTAGAGAACAGTGATACTAGAGAACAGTGATACTAGAGAGCAGTGATACTAGAGAGCAGTGATACTAGAGAGCAGTGATACTAGAGAGCAGTGATACTAGAGAGCAGTGATACTAGAGAACAGTGATACTAGCTAGAGAAGTGATACTAGAGAGCAGTGATACTAGAGAGCAGTGATACTAGAGAACAGTGATACTAGCTAGAGCAGTGATACTAGAGAGCAGTGATACTAGAGAGCAGTGATACTAGAGAACAGTGATACTAGCTAGAGCAGTGATACTAGAGAGCAGTGATACTAGAGAGCAGTGATACTAGAGAGCAGTGATACTAGAGAGCAGTGATACTAGAGAACAGTGATACTAGAGAACAGTGATACTAGAGAGCAGTGATACTAGAGAGCAGTGATACTAGAGAACAGTGATACTAGCTAGAGCAGTGATACTAGAGAGCAGTGATACTAGAGAGCAGTGATACTAGAGAGCAGTGATACTAGAGAGCAGTGATACTAGAGAACAGTGATACTAGAGAGCAGTGATACTAGAGAGCAGTGATACAAGAGAGCAGTGATACTAGAGAACAGTGATACTAGAGAGCAGTGATACTAGAGAGCAGTAATACTAGAGAGCAGTGATACTAGAGAGCAGTGATACTAGAGATACTAGAGAGCAGTGATACTAGAGAGCAGTGATACTGGAGATCAGTGATACTAGAGAGCAGTGATACTAGCTAGAGCAGTGATACTAGAGATACTAGAGAGCAGTGATACTAGAGAGCAGTGATACTAGAGAACAGTGATACTAGAGAACAGTGATACTAGAGAACAGTGATACTAGAGAGCAGTGATACTAGAGAGCAGTGATACTAGAGAGCAGTGATACTAGAGAGCAGTGATACTAGAGAGCAGTGATACTAGAGAACAGTGATACTAGCTAGAGAAGTGATACTAGAGAGCAGTGATACTAGATAGCAGTGATACTAGAGAACAGTGATACTAGCTAGAGCAGTGATACTAGAGAGCAGTGATACTAGAGAGCAGTGATACTAGAGAGCAGTGATACTAGCTAGAGCAGTGATACTAGAGAGCAGATACAAGAGAGCAGTGATACTAGAGAACAGTGATACTAGCTAGAGCAGTGATACTAGAGAGCAGTGATACTAGAGAGCAGTGATACTAGAGAGCAGTGACACTAGTGAACAGTGATACTAGAGAGCAGTGATACTAGAGACAGTAATACTAGAGAGCAGTGATACTAGAGAGCAGTGATACTAGAGATACTAGAGAGCAGTGATACTAGAGAGCAGTGATACTGGAGATCAGTGATACTAGAGAGCAGTGATACTAGCTAGAGCAGTGATACTAGAGATACTAGAGAGCAGTGATACTAGAGAGCAGTGATACTACAGAGCAGTGATACTAGAGAACAGTGATACTAGAGAACAGTGATACTAGAGAACAGTGATACTAGAGAGCAGTGATACTGAGAGCAGTGATACTAGAGAGCAGTGATACTAGAGAGCAGTGATACTAGAGAGCAGTGATACTAGAGAACAGTGATACTAGCTAGAGAAGTGATACTAGAGAGCAGTGATACTAGAGAGCAGTGATACTAGAGAACAGTGATACTAGCTAGAGCAGTGATACTAGAGAGCAGTGATACTAGAGAGCAGTGATACTAGAGAACAGTGATACTAGCTAGAGCAGTGATACTAGAGACAGTGATACTAGAGAGCAGTGATACTAGAGAGCAGTGATACTAGAGAGCAGTGATACTAGAGAACAGTGATACTAGAGAGCAGTGATACTAGAGAGCAGTGATACAAGAGAGCAGTGATACTAGAGAACAGTGATACTAGCTAGAGCAGTGATACTAGAGAGCAGTGATACTAGAGAGCAGTGATACTAGAGAGCAGTGATACTAGAGAACAGTGATACTAGAGAGCAGTGATACTAGAGAGCAGTAATACTAGAGAGCAGTGATACTAGAGAGCAGTGATACCAGAGATACTAGAGAGCAGTGATACTAGAGAGCAGTGATACTGGAGAGCAGTGATACTAGAGAGCAGTGATACTAGCTAGAGCAGTGATACTAGAGATACTAGAGAGCAGTGATACTAGAGAGCAGTGATACTAGAGAGCAGTGATACTAGAGAACAGTGATACTAGAGAACAGTGATACTAGAGAACAGTGATACTAGAGAGCAGTGATACTAGAGAGCAGTGATACTAGAGAGCAGTGATACTAGAGAGCAGTGATACTAGAGAACAGTGATACTAGCTAGAGCAGTGATACTAGAGAGCAGTTATAATAGAGAGCAGTGATGCTAGAGAACAGTGATACTAGAGAACAGTGATACTAGAGAGCAGTGATACTAGAGAACAGTGATACTAGAGAGCAGTGATACTAGAGAGCAGTGATACTAGAGAGCAGTGATACTAGAGAGCAGTGATACTAGAGAACAGTGATACTAGCTAGAGCAGTGATACTAGAGAGCAGTTATAATAGAGAGCAGTGATGCTAGAGAACAGTGATACTAGAGAACAGTGATACTAGAGAGCAGTGATACTAGAGAACAGTGATACTAGAGAACAGTGATACTAGAGAGCAGTGATACTAGAGAGTAGTGATACTAGCTAGAGCAGTGATACTAGCTAGAGCAGTGATACTAGAGATCAGTGATACTAGAGAGCAGTGATACTAGAGAGCAGTGATACTAGAGAGCAGTGATACTGTAACGATCCCTGCAGTCTGAGTCGGTTTCTGTCTGGGTACTAGTTTTCTGCTCGGGATCTCCAGTTTCCCGAGGGTTCTGAAGCGCTCCCTGCCTGGTTGCCGGACAACGTTGCTAGGCGGGAGCTCTCTTGATTTCCGCACCTGCATCCCATCAGCAATCTGCACACCTGGTCCTGATCATCACCCTTCTTAGGCTCTGTCCTAACATCCATTCCCTGCCGGATCGTTAGCCATGAACATCACTCATCCGGAACCTTCACCCAACCTCTGCCTGATGGTCGGCGGCTGCCGAGCCATTACTGGACCTACCACTGCACCCTCAACAACCCATCCACGCCACCCGCTCTGTTCCCTGGATTATTCAGCCTCACTCGTGGATCTATTAAATAAACACTCACCTTTGTTTCAACCTACCTTGTCCTGGTCTGCTTCTGGGTTCTGGCTTAGTAAACCGTGACAGAACGATCCGCCAGTAATGAACCCAGCGGACCTGGACTCTGTTCGCCATGCCATTACCCATCAGGAGAAGATGTTGGGCCATCATAGCACGGAGCTACAGGAGATCGCGTTGGCAGTTCGAACCTTTCTACCGGTCTGACGGAGGTCCAGAACCAGCGCAAGTTTCCGGTGGAGGATCCACTACGGTTTCACCCATCTCGCCTGCCGCTTCTGGAGCTGTGTCCTTCCGTGAGCCCAAGGTTCCGACGCCGGATAAATATGAGGGGAGCTGGGAAGATGCCGTTCTTTCCTTATGCAGTGTGGGTTAGTGTTCGATCTACAGCCCTACTCTTATGCCACGGACAAGGCTAGGATAGCCTTTGTGATTGAGTTGCTGCGTGGTCGGCGCTGGAGTGGGCTTCAGCCGTTTAGGGAACGACAAGACCCCTGCATGGCTTCATACCAGGGGTTCACGGCCGAGATGAGGAAGCTCTTCGACCATTCCGTCCGAGGAGGACGCAGCTAGGCGCCTGTTTTCGCTTCGCCAAGGAACTCGCATGCGTGGCCGACTTCGTGATCGAGTTCAAGACGTTGGCTGTGGAGAGTGGGTGGAATGAGAGTCTCTGCAAGCGGCCTTTTACCAGGGTCTGTCGGAGCAGCTCAAGGATGAGTTGATCTCCTATCCGAGCCTAGTGACCTGGACAGCTTGGTAGCCTTGTCTATTCGGGTGGATAATCGAGTCCGAGAGCGAAGGAGGAGAAGCAATGGGTTCCGTCCAATCGATCAGCTTCTCAGGTTCCAGTCGGGTCGGGATTGGACCAAGAATACGTCGATCATCGTCCACCACACAGGATTAGTGGAGAGGTCCTGTCTCCCGATTCTGAACCAA